>NW_028240195.1:0-34824 GCF_028749965.1 Puma concolor
AGCGGGAAGTCCTGAGGAGGGAGGGGGAGCCGGACACCGTCGGGGGAAGGAAGGGATCCCTCCCCTGCCTCACCATCCCCAGCAGTTGCCTAGGTGCTGGCCACGAGGGAGGGGACTGCCTATGCGTGTTTGTTTTCCTTGGTCTTACCCCACCTTGGTAGAGGGCTTAGCCTGTTCCAGGCACTGTTCTGAGCACTTGAGAGATCTATGCAGACGACACAGAGTACCTCGGCAAGGACTCTCGTCCCCGTTCGTATTTCCAAGGGAAGATGTGAAAGAATGTGTGCCGGGGTTCACTGCTGTGAAGCGGGAGGACTCGAGGCATGAAGGCAGGCAGTCGGCCTCCACATGAGCGTGCTGCACCGCTGGCTTTCCCACTGCTGCCTGTCGAGAGGCAGGGAAAGCATTTGCACCTAGCGTGCCTGTCCTGCGAGCAGAGGTGGGCTTGGAGACGTGCGTGTGCCCTCAAACGGGGAATCCAGCAAAATAGGCTCTAGGGCCTGAGTCACGCTCTCTGCGGGGAACCCTATCATTGCACATCCAGCCTGAGACACTTTGGAGAGTGACATACGGGGCTCTTAGTGAGGGTGGCGGCACAGCGGGGGGCATGGGTCAGCGGGACCTTCCTAGGACACCCCCCCGCCCCCCCCCCCGCCGGTGCTGTGGTGCCCCTGAAACCCAGGCAGGGCTGGAAGGAGGAACAGGCTGTTGATGGCACCATCCCTTCCGCAGGGAGGCTTCTTGGGAGCTGGTGACTGAGGGGACCTTTGCGAGTTCCCCCTCTGAATTGCAGGAGAAGCGGCCGAGGGCCCTCATTTCATGCGGTCCACACTCCCCGTCGCCCTGTGTGCCAGTTGCCAGTGTCGCAGGCGCCCAGGTGGTGAACGTGGTCCCCGAGTAGGGAACACCGAGGCCGTTTCTGCGTCCTCAAATGCTAACGTTCTCTGCTTGTGACCCGCGCCCTGGCTGGTCCCAGACCCTGAGCACAGGGCCTGCAGGAAGGGTGAAGGGTGCGAAGCTGTCTCCTGGTAGGTAGCTGCGGTGAGGTCGTTCCCGTTGGCCTGTGCTCACCTGCAGGGCACCTTGGAACCCAAAGCCACGACGTTTCCAGTGGTACAGAGTGCGCCGCAAGGGGAACCTGGGGAGTCACCAGGCCCTGAGGGTAGGCAGGCATGACCTTTATCCATGGGCCTTTTGATCGGAGCGCCCTGTTTGGTAGGTATCGTCAGGGCAGCCTCTTTGGTAGACAGAGGGCAGGTTGTGGACAGTTGTAGAGCATCCTTCCTGGTGGTATGTGTCGTAAGGGCTCTGACCTTGCGGAAATGGGCGGGGATGGGTAGAGTGGACTCCTGAATGGAACCTTCCCCGGGCGCCTGGGTGGTTCAGTGGGTTGAGCTTCCGACTTGGGCTCAGGTCACGCCCTCGCGGTTCCTGAGTTCCAGCCCTGCGCTGGGCTCTGTGCCCACAGCTCAGGCCCTGGAGCCTGTTTTCAGATTCTGCGTGTGTCTGTCTCTGCTTCTCTGCCCCTCCCCCACTGGCGGTCACCGGCTTACCGGCTTGCCGGCTTGCTCTCTGGCTCCCTGTGTCTCCAGAGTGAAGACACATGAACAAATAGGAAATAGAACGTTCCCCAGGGCAGGTGCTGGCCACGGGCACAGCCATTCATTCGCTGTAGTCATGAACTCGACGGTGTTCCTTTAGTGTTCTCATTTGAGGTTCTTTGTTTCTTTCATTCATTCTGAGAGACAGAGAGAGAGTGGACGCATGCACGTGTGCCTGTGAGCAGGGATAGGGCAGACAGGGAGGGAGAGAGAGAGGAGGGCCAGCGGGCTCCGCATCGTTGGCGCCCATCTTGAGGTGGGGCTCCTTGTGGAGGCTCAGCCTCACAAACTGTGAGATCGTGACGTGAGGCGAGATCCAGAGCCACATGCTTTGGTTTCTTTTTTAACGTTCACCTCTGAGAGAAAGCGAGAGAGACAGAGAGAGCACAAGCGAGGGAGGGGCAGGGAGAGAGAGAGGAAACCCAGAAGGGAATCAGGTTCCAGGCTCTGAGCTGTCAGCACGGAGCACTAGGCGTGACTCAGCTCAGGAACCCTGAGAGCCTGACGTGACCCGAAGTCGGACCATTACCCAGCTGAGTCATCCAAGCGGCCCACAGAGTTTTCAGTGTGTATTTTCAAAAGAAAAAACAGCTACATTTATATATACATCTAGCTACCTGTGTGTCCATAGGGATACCTGTGTACATACGCATACGTGCCTACATATACGTACACGTATTCGTGTATGTGTATATATACGTATATGCACACACACACACACACACACACTATGTAAACTGAGCCAAACGGTCTTCTGGGTGGAGACGCGGAGCCAGGAGGGAGGCATCAGCACAAAGTTCAAAACGAAAGGGAAACGTCATTCTCGTATGTATCAGTACGTGCCATGACAGGGAGACACACGTGAGGGTTCTGGTAGGATAGGAAGCTGCTCCCACGGAGAATGCAGGCAAATGGTCCCTGTGGAGCCAATGGAACCCTGGTGCACTTGTGGTATGAGACTGATAAAGAGGCCGAAAACTGGTGACCTTTCTAATGCTAGCAGAGGTCATTTGCATTTGTATAGCATGCGATCATTGACGTTGCCCCTGGGGGGAGAAAGGTTTTGCATCTCTGTTCTCCTAGGTTTGTGGCTTAGTTTGCTCTTCCCTTGTGCACTTGAAAGAGTCCTGACAGGTCCTGATGGTACACAGTAAGGCCAAGTCCCCAGAGTCCAGAGTCCCTTGGTGGGGCTTGTGGGATGGTGTCCTTCCCATGACCATGAAGTCCACAGAGCAGTCTTGTGCTTTTGCTGTAAGTCCTGTTTCTACCAGGTCCAGTCTGGGCGTGCCTCTTTGCAAGTCCTCAGGTGAGGACACGTGATGAAGGCTGCCCATTGGGACTGGCCTTCGATGATCCATCTGGCCGTGACCCCCTGCTCTCCTTCCAGGGCTGCGTAGGTTCGTGCCCTCGATGCTCGTTTCGTAGAAAGCCTTCACTGCTTGGTCTCTCTACTCCTCCTCACCCTGGACGGTAGTCCTGTGGCTCCCCTTGAATCCTCAGGCATACGTTTCCTTGCCCACCTCTGCACACTGGCCCTCCAGAGCAGGGTCTGGTACGCCTTGCACGTTCAGTCGATGCTTGCTGCACAATCGCATGGGTGATGGCCTCTCTCGCTCTCTCTCTCCCTCTCTCTCTCACCAAAAGAAAGAAACGTTGAGAAGCAATGGAAACCCAAGAAAAGAAAAATGGCACGGAGGAGTTGGGATCTGAGGCACACTGTGAAGAAAACACGGGGGTTGGGAGGTAGTGGAGGTGGACAGGCGGTTCCACAGAGTTGAAGGACGTGCCACAGTCAGCGGTGGCAGGGTGGACTTGAGGGTGGGACCGCTGGTGGTGCGGTCCAGGTAGGGCCATGGGAAGGGCATGCAGAGCTGAAAAGCAACAGCCTTTCAAGGAGAAGGGAGGTGGAAGGAGTCTCGTGTGCCCAGCGTGTCTCCCTGTCCCTTAGGGCTGCCCTTGCGGTCACGGGTGACGAGCGAGGAGGGTGCACGGCTGTAGATGGCCACGGTTGGCGGGAATGGGAGGCGGAGTGAAGAAGAAACACAGAGGCCTAGGATGCAAGAGGGATCACTGGGTTCACGTGCAGCCACGTCCCTGGGAAACCAGCAATGCAAAAGGTTCCTGGGTCTCTTGAGGGGTGACAGGGAGGTGTCCACCTTGGGAGGAGACACCTGCCGGTCCCTGTCCCACTGGCGTGGTCTCTGGAGCCCTCTGCCTGGCTCGCGGCTGTCAGGCTGGCGGGCAGTCGGTCAGAGCATCTGGTGGGCACAGGGAGGTGCGGTGGTGCAGACCCTGGTGCCCAGGAGCTGTGCCCCCTGTGGGGGGGTGGCGGTGGGAGTGGGGTGGGGGATGGAGCGGCTTGGATCCTGGGCCCAAGCAGGTGTGCGGGAGCGCGCGCTCGAGCGCGCGCATGCGCGTGGGCCAGGGCCGGAGCCCGGTGAGGGACACAGCTGAGGCTGCAGCCGTGCCGTGAGTTGGCTCCCAGCCCGCCTGCCGCCCCAAGCCCCCAAGTGTCTGGGCCAGCCAGGGACGGACGCCCACCTCAGCCCCCGACCTGGGACATGCTGCTGTCTGGCGCCTGCGACCCGGCAGCCATGGCTTTGGCGGTAGGGGTAGCGGTAGCGCTCGCGGGAGCGCTGGCGGGAGCGCAGGCGGGGCCCCGCGTGGAGAAGACTGGGAGCCATGAGCCTCCAGCCTCGGAGGGTGGCGGCCCTGCTGCTCCTGCTGCTCCTGGAGCCAGAGGCCAGGGCGCGGGACGCGCTTCCCGGGCGCCTCGGTCTTTGGCCGCGCTGGTGGAGTGCCAGCACTGGCTGGGGCAGAGCGCGATGCGATGCCCCCCCTCCCCCGGCGCCCTTGAAAGTCCATCTGGGAGAAGCCTAAAGGTGGAGCAGCTGAGACACACAGCCTCCCTCCAGGACCTGCCTCAGTCGCGGTGCTGCCAAGGTAAGGTCCCTAGCGACGAGGTCGCACGTGGCCTTCCCCTCTGCCCCTCTCTGTCTTCCCCTCCCATGAGAACCCTCCCCCCGCCCTGGGGCTCCGGGCTTCTTCTTGGTCTCCTTTGCGGCTGCGGTCTGGACGCCTCAGGAGTGGGCTTTCTGGGTTGGACCCTGGTTCCCTGGAAGAGGAGGGCCCCAGATCGAGTAGGGGGTTAGGCTCAGGCGGTGGTGAGTGGCTCAGGTCGAGAGGGGGGGTGCCCTGAGTGCCCATGGAGGTCTCACTGGGTTGGTGTTTGGCGGGTGGAGGTGGGAAGGAACGAATGGACGAACGAAGGGAGGAAGGAAGGAAGGAAAGCGTGGACCGGCGGCTGTGGGCAAGTGTCAAGGCAGGGCCAGGGAAGTGGCAGCCATGAGCAGGAGGAATCATTCCTGCCTGTGAAAATGAAGTACAAGGGACCTGAGACTCCAGAGAAACATTCCAGGGAGAGTCAGGGTGGTGGGCCTGAGTTGCTGGAGGCCAGCAGGGGACGGTGTTGAAGGGATTGAGAGTGGAAGCAGCAGGTGAACACAGGCCTCCTGCCTCCCCCCTCCGCACCTGCTCTCCTGCCCTGCCCAGCCCGCCGCGCCGCGCCCCGCCCCGCCCCTGGTGGCAGAGTTGCACCCTCTGATGGGGAGGGGGAGATCTCACCCCGCTTGTGGCGAAAGGGGGTCCTCTCTCGTGGGAGTCAATGGGACTAGGGGGTAGGAGTCTGGATGAGGGCAAGTGCAACTCCCTGTTGAGCTCTTCATCTCTGAAGGCAATGTGCATTCCATCAATGAAGTGGGAGCCCGGGAGCCAGGAATCAGTGGCGCTTGTGTGTTTTCGAGGGTGGTCCAGACTCTTTCCTGATGGGAGATGTGTGCTGAAGAGAACTGGGTGTTGTGGATGGAGTCCAAAGTCATCTCTTTGGGACACGTTGGGTGGGAACGTCTTCTTCGCACTCTGGCGACGAAGGTGGATGGAAAAGCTCCTTGTCCAAGGCAGACTGGTGGGTTTTGTTCTTCCTCTCCGTGGGGCGTGGTGCTTCCCGTTTCCGTGGAGCGCCTCCTGTCTTGCATTCGTTCCGTGTTTCAAGAGTTTCAGTCCTTGGCAATCGCGTCTCCTCAGGGACTCACCAGGCAGCACGAGGGAGAAGTGACTGGGAGCCCACCGGGTCCCTAGAAACCAGTGCGTGTGTACTGGAGCAGGCAGTGCTCCTCTCTCAGCCTCCTTGGGAAATGAGGTCTTGAGCAAACGGTCTTTCATTGCATGGGTTGTACCTCTCCCCGGTTGTTGGGGGGAGTGTGTGTGCGTGAGTGTGGTGCTGTGGCCCGTGTGGAGTCCGGACCGCGTCAGGGACCCAGTTCTTGGCAAGGAATGCGTTTTGTTGCATGGGAATATCTCATTGCACGAGAGAGTTCCAATCCTGTCTCAAAGGCTGAAAACATCCTGAAGGCAGCACTGTGACCTCACTGAAAGCAAAGGCCTAAGAGCAGAGGCTTTCCCACACTTCCATATGGAGCTGACTGGTGCTTTATGTTTTCAGGAAGATGGTGTGGTGTAGGCCACTTGGAGCAGCTCAGGCTCCTAAGCGTGTGTTTGGTCCCCGAGGGGTGAGTTGTGTCTCTCCGGAATGAAGGAGAATATAGGGACCTTGAGTATCGTTACCTTCATGATTACCGTGATGATTCTGCCTAAGTCATCGCATGGATATTGATCCATGAGCTCGCCATGTGAGAGGTTTCCTTGGTAAAATAGTCGCCGTGCGTGGCCTCGAAACTTGGTTGTGGTCCGAACACCTTTGATGCTTTGCAAGTCCCGAAGCGGCTCCACGGGTGTGCAGTCCCTGTTGCCATATAGGTGAGGAGGCAGAGTCTGTTGACCTGAAGCCCGTGCAAGTATCCAGGGAGATGTGCGAGGGCCTCTCCCTGAGGCACTGGGTTCCTAGCCGGCTCCACCCAGAATCAGGCAGGGAGGTTTTGTTGATGCCAACGGGAAGTCCTGAGGAGGGAGGGGGAGCCGGACACCGTCGGGGGAAGGAAGGGATCCCTCCCCTGCCTCACCATCCCCAGCAGTTGCCTAGGTGCTGGCCACGAGGGAGGGGACTGCCTATGCGTGTTTGTTTTCCTTGGTCTTACCCCACCTTGGTAGAGGGCTTAGCCTGTTCCAGGCACTGTTCTGAGCACTTGAGAGATCTATGCAGACGACACAGAGTACCTCGGCAAGGACTCTCGTCCCCGTTCGTATTTCCAAGGGAAGATGTGAAAGAATGTGTGCCGGGGTTCACTGCTGTGAAGCGGGAGGACTCGAGGCATGAAGGCAGGCAGTCGGCCTCCACATGAGCGTGCTGCACCGCTGGCTTTCCCAATGCTGCCTGTCGAGAGGCAGGGAAAGCATTTGCACCTAGCGTGCCTGTCCTGCGAGCAGAGGTGGGCTTGGAGACGTGCGTGTGCCCTCAAACGGGGAATCCAGCAAAATAGGCTCTAGGGCCTGAGTCACGCTCTCTGCGGGGAACCCTATCATTGCACATCCAGCCTGAGACACTTTGGAGAGTGACATGCGGGGCTCTTAGTGAGGGTGGCGGCACAGCGGGGGGCATGGGTCAGCGGGACCTTCCTAGGACACCCCCCCGCCCCCCCCCCGCCGGTGCTGTGGTGCCCCTGAAACCCAGGCAGGGCTGGAAGGAGGAACAGGCTGTTGATGGCACCATCCCTTCCGCAGGGGGGCTTCTTGGGAGCTGGTGACTGAGGGGACCTTTGCGAGTTCCCCCTCTGAATTGCAGGAGAAGCGGCCGAGGGCCCTCATTTCATGCGGTCCACACTCCCCGTCGCCCTGTGTGCCAGTTGCCAGTGTCGCAGGCGCCCAGGTGGTGAACGTGGTCCCCGAGTAGGGAACACCGAGGCCGTTTCTGCGTCCTCAAATGCTAACGTTCTCTGCTTGTGACCCGCGCCCTGGCTGGTCCCAGACCCTGAGCACAGGGCCTGCAGGAAGGGTGAAGGGTGCGAAGCTGTCTCCTGGTAGGTAGCTGCGGTGAGGTCGTTCCCGTTGGCCTGTGCTCACCTGCAGGGCACCTTGGAACCCAAAGCCACGACGTTTCCAGTGGTACAGAGTGCGCCGCAAGGGGAACCTGGGGAGTCACCAGGCCCTGAGGGTAGGCAGGCATGACCTTTATCCATGGGCCTTTTGATCGGAGCGCCCTGTTTGCTAGGTATCGTCAGGGCAGCCTCTTTGGTAGACAGAGGGCAGGTTGTGGACAGTTGTAGAGCATCCTTCCTGCTGGTATGTGTCGTAAGGGCTCTGACCTTGCGGAAATGGGCGGGGATGGGTAGAGTGGACTCCTGAATGGAACCTTCCCCGGGCACCTGGGTGGTTCAGTGGGTTGAGCTTCCGACTTGGGCTCATGTCACGCCCTCGCGGTTCCTGAGTTCCAGCCCTGGGCTGGGCTCTGTGCCCACAGCTCAGGCCCTGGAGCCTGTTTTCAGATTCTGCGTGTGTCTGTCTCTGCTTCTCTGCCCCTCCCCCACTGGCGGTCACCGGCTTGCCGGCTTGCTCTCTGGCTCCCTGTGTCTCCAGAGTGAAGACACATGAACAAATAGGAAATAGAACGTTCCCCAGGGCAGGTGCTGGCCACGGGCACAGCCATTCATTCGCTGTAGTCATGAACTCGACGGTGTTCCTTTAGTGTTCTCATTTGAGGTTCTTTGTTTCTTTCATTCATTCTGAGAGACAGAGAGAGAGTGGACGCATGCACGTGTGCCTGTGAGCAGGGATAGGGCAGACAGGGAGGGAGAGAGAGAGGAGGGCCAGCGGGCTCCGCATCGTTGGCGCCCATCTTGAGGTGGGGCTCCTTGTGGAGGCTCAGCCTCACAAACTGTGAGATCGTGACGTGAGGCGAGATCCAGAGCCACATGCTATGGTTTCTTTTTTAACGTTCACCTCTGAGAGAAAGCGAGAGAGACAGAGAGAGCACAAGCGAGGGAGGGGCAGGGAGAGAGAGAGGAAACCCAGAAGGGAATCAGGTTCCAGGCTCTGAGCTGTCAGCACGGAGCACTAGGCGTGACTCAGCTCAGGAACCCTGAGAGCCTGACGTGACCCGAAGTCGGACCATTACCCAGCTGAGTCATCCAAGCGGCCCACAGAGTTTTCAGTGTGTATTTTCAAAAGAAAAAACAGCTACATTTATATATACATCTAGCTACCTGTGTGTCCATAGGGATACCTGTGTACATACGCATACGTGTCAACATATACGTACACGTATTCGTGAATGTGTATATATACGTATATGCACACACACTCGCGCGCGCACACACACACACACAGACACACACACACACACACACACCATGTAAACTGAGCCAAACGGTCTTCTGGGTGGAGACGCGGAGCCAGGAGGGAGGCATCAGCACAAAGTTCAAAACGAAAGGGAAACGTCATTCTCGTATGTATCAGTACGTGCCATGACAGGGAGACACACGTGAGGGTTCTGGTAGGATAGGAAGCTGCTCCCACGGAGAATGCAGGCAAATGGTCCCTGTGGAGCCAATGGAACCCTGGTGCACTTGTGGTATGAGACTGATAAAGAGGCGGAAAACTGGTGACCTTTCTAATGCTAGCAGAGGTCATTTGCATTTGTATAGCATGCGATCATTGACGTTGCCCCTGGGGGGAGAAAGGTTTTGCATCTCTGTTCTCCTAGGTTTGTGGCTTAGTTTGCTCTTCCCTTGTGCACTTGAAAGAGTCCTGACAGGTCCTGATGGTACACAGTAAGGCCAAGTCCCCAGAGTCCAGAGTCCCTTGGTGGGGCTTGTGGGATGGTGTCCTTCCCATGACCATGAAGTCCACAGAGCAGTCTTGTGCTTTTGCTGTAAGTCCTGTTTCTACCAGGTCCAGTCTGGGCGTGCCTCTTTGCAAGTCCTCAGGTGAGGACACGTGATGAAGGCTGCCCATTGGGACTGGCCTTCGATGATCCATCTGGCCGTGACCCCCTGCTCTCCTTCCAGGGCTGCGTAGGTTCGTGCCCTCGATGCTCGTTTCGTAGAAAGCCTTCACTGCTTGGTCTCTCTACTCCTCCTCACCCTGGACGGTAGTCCTGTGGCTCCCCTTGAATCCTCAGGCATACGTTTCCTTGCCCACCTCTGCACACTGGCCCTCCAGAGCAGGGTCTGGTACGCCTTGCACGTTCAGTCGATGCTTGCTGCACAATCGCATGGGTGATGGCCTCTCTCTCTCTCTCTCTCTCTCTCTCACCAAAAGAAAGAAACGTTGAGAAGCAATGGAAACCCAAGAAAAGAAAAATGGCACGGAGGAGTTGGGATCTGAGGCACACTGTGAAGAAAACACGGGGGTTGGGAGGTAGTGGAGGTGGACAGGCGGTTCCACAGAGTTGAAGGACGTGCCACAGTCAGCGGTGGCAGGGTGGACTTGAGGGTGGGACCGCTGGTGGTGCGGTCCAGGTAGGGCCATGGGAAGGGCATGCAGAGCTGAAAAGCACCGGCCTTTCAAGGAGAAGGGAGGTGGAAGGAGTCTCGTGTGCCCAGCGTGTCTCCCTGTCCCTTAGGGCTGCCCTTGCGGTCACGGGTGACGAGCGAGGAGGGTGCACGGCTGTAGATGGCCACGGTTGGCGGGAATGGGAGGCAGAGTGAAGAAGAAACACAGAGGCCTAGGATGCAAGAGGGATCACTGGGTTCACGTGCAGCCACGTCCCTGGGAAACCAGCAATGCAAAAGGTTCCTGGGTCTCTTGAGGGGTGACAGGGAGGTGTCCACCTTGGGAGGAGACACCTGCCGGTCCCTGTCCCACTGGCCTGGTGTCTGGAGCCCTCTGCCTGGCTCGCGGCTGTCAGGCTGGCGGGCAGTCGGTCAGAGCATCTGGTGGGCACAGGGAGGTGCGGTGGTGCAGACCCTGGTGCCCAGGAGCTGTGCCCCCTGTGGGGGGGTGGGGGTGGGGGTGGGGTGGGGGATGGGGCGGCTTGGATATTGGGCCCAAGCAGGTGTGCGGGAGCGCGCGCTCGAGCGCGCGCATGCGCGTGGGCCAGGGCCGGAGCCCGGTGAGGGACACAGCTGAGGCTGCAGCCGTGCCGTGAGTTGGCTCCCAGCCCGCCTGCCGCCCCAAGCCCCCAAGTGTCTGGGCCAGCCAGGGACGGACGCCCACCTCAGCCCCCGACCTGGGACATGCTGCTGCCTGGCGCCTGCGACCCGGCAGCCATGGCTTTGGCGGTAGGGGTAGCGGTAGCGCTCGCGGGAGCGCTGGCGGGGGCGCAGGCGGGGCCCCGCGTGGAGAAGACTGGGAGCCATGAGCCTCCAGCCTCGGAGGGTGGCGGCCCTGCTGCTCCTGCTGCTCCTGGAGCCAGAGGCCAGGGCGCGGGACGCGCTTCCCGGGCGCCTCGGTCTTTGGCCGCGCTGGTGGAGTGCCAGCACTGGCTGGGGCAGAGCGCGATGCGATGCCCCCCCGGCGCCCTTGAAAGTCCATCTGGGAGAAGCCTAATGGTGGAGCAGCTGAGACACACAGCCTCCCTCCAGGACCTGCCTCAGTCGCGGTGCTGCCAAGGTAAGGTCCCTAGCGACGAGGTCGCACGTGGCCTTCCCCTCTGCCCCTCTCTGTCTTCCCCTCCCATGAGAACCCTCCCCCCGCCCTGGGGCTCCGGGCTTCTTCTTGGGCTCCTTTGCGGCTGCGGTCTGGACGCCTCAGGAGTGGGCTTTCTGGGTTGGACCCTGGTTCCCTGGAAGAGGAGGGCCCCAGATCGAGTAGGGGGTTAGGCTCAGGCGGTGGTGAGTGGCTCAGGTCGAGAGGGGGGGTGCCCTGAGTGCCCATGGAGGTCTGACTGGGTTGGTGTTTGGCGGGTGGAGGTGGGAAGGAACAAAGGGAGGAACGAAGGGAGGAAGGAAGGAAGGAAAGCGTGGACCGGCGGCTGTGGGAAAGTGTCAAGGCAGGGCCAGGGAAGTGGCAGCCATGAGCAGGAGGAATCATTCCTGCCTGTGAAAATGAAGTACAAGGGACCTGAGACTCGAGAGAAACATTCCAGGGAGAGTCAGGGTGGTGGGCCTGAGTTGCTGGAGGCCAGCAGGGGACGGTGTTGAAGGGATTGAGAGTGGAAGCAGCAGGTGAACACAGGCCTCCTGCCTCCCCCCTCCGCACCTGCTCTCCTGCCCTGCCCAGCCCGCCGCGCCGCGCCCCGCCCCGCCCCTGGTGGCAGAGTTGCACCCTCTGATGGGGAGGGGGAGTTCTCACCCCGCTTGTGGCGAAAGGGGGTCCTCTCTCGTGGGAGTCAATGGGACTAGGGGGTAGGAGTCTGGATGAGGGCAAGTGCAACTCCCTGTTGAGCTCTTCATCTCTGAAGGCAATGTGCATTCCATCAATGAAGTGGGAGCCCGGGAGCCAGGAATCAGTGGCGCTTGTGTGTTTTCGAGGGTGGTCCAGACTCTTTCCTGATGGGAGATGTGTGCTGAAGAGAACTGGGTGTTGTGGATGGAGTCCAAAGTCATCTCTTTGGGACACGTTGGGTGGGAACGTCTTCTTCGCACTCTGGCGACGAAGGTGGATGGAAAAGCTCCTTGTCCAAGGCAGACTGGTGGGTTTTGTTCTTCCTCTCCGTGGGGCGTGGTGCTTCCCGTTTCCGTGGAGCGCCTCCTGTCTTGCATTCGTTCCGTGTTTCAAGAGTTTCAGTCCTTGGCAATCGCGTCTCCTCAGGGACTCACCAGGCAGCACGAGGGAGAAGTGACTGGGAGCCCACCGGGTCCCTAGAAACCAGTGCGTGTGTACTGGAGCAGGCAGTGCTCCTCTCTCAGCCTCCTTGGGAAATGAGGTCTTGAGCAAACGGTCTTTCATTGCATGGGTTGTACCTCTCCCCGGTTGTTGGGGGGAGTGTGTGTGCGTGAGTGTGGTGCTGTGGCCCGTGTGGAGTCCGGACCGCGTCAGGGACCCAGTTCTTGGCAAGGAATGCGTTTTGTTGCATGGGAATATCTCATTGCACGAGAGAGTTCCAATCCTGTCTCAAAGGCTGAAAACATCCTGAAGGCAGCACTGTGACCTCACTGAAAGCAAAGGCCTAAGAGCAGAGGCTTTCCCACACTTCCATATGGAGCTGACTGGTGCTTTATGTTTTCAGGAAGATGGTGTGGTGTAGGCCACTTGGAGCAGCTCAGGCTCCTGAGCGTGTGTTTGGTCCCCGAGGGGTGAGTTGTGTCTCTCCGGAATGAAGGAGATTATGGGGACCTTGAGTATCGTTACCTTCATGATTACCGTGATGATTCTGCCTAAGTCATCGCATGGATATTGATCCATGAGCTCGCCATGTGAGAGGTTTCCTTGGTAACATGGTCGCCGTGCGTGGCCTCGAAACTTGGTTGTGGTCCGAACACCTTTGATGCTTTGCAAGTCCCGAAGCGGCTCCACGGGTGTGCAGTCCCTGTTGCCATATAGGTGAGGAGGCAGAGTCTGTTGACCTGAAGCCCGTGCAAGTATCCAGGGAGATGTGCGAGGGCCTCTCCCTGAGGCACTGGGTTCCTAGCCGGCTCCACCCAGAATCAGGCAGGGAGGTTTTGTTGATGCCAGCGGGAAGTCCTGAGGAGGGAGGGGGAGCCGGACACCGTCGGGGGAAGGAAGGGATCCCTCCCCTGCCTCACCATCCCCAGCAGTTGCCTAGGTGCTGGCCACGAGGGAGGGGACTGCCTATGCGTGTTTGTTTTCCTTGGTCTTACCCCACCTTGGTAGAGGGCTTAGCCTGTTCCAGGCACTGTTCTGAGCACTTGAGAGATCTATGCAGACGACACAGAGTACCTCGGCAAGGACTCTCGTCCCCGTTCGTATTTCCAAGGGAAGATGTGAAAGAATGTGTGCCGGGGGTCAGTGCTGTGAAGCGGGAGGACTCGAGGCATGAAGGCAGGCAGTCGGCCTCCACATGAGCGTGCTGCACCGCTGGCTTTCCCACTGCTGCCTGTCGAGAGGCAGGGAAAGCATTTGCACCTAGCGTGCCTGTCCTGCGAGCAGAGGTGGGCTTGGAGACGTGCGTGTGCCCTCAAACGGGGAATCCAGCAAAATAGGCTCTAGGGCCTGAGTCACGCTCTCTGCGGGGAACCCTATCATTGCACATCCAGCCTGAGACACTTTGGAGAGTGACATGCGGGGCTCTTAGTGAGGGTGGCGGCACAGCGGGGGGCATGGGTCAGCGGGACCTTCCTAGGACACCCCCCCGCCCCCCCCCCCCCCCCGCCGGTGCTGTGGTGCCCCTGAAACCCAGGCAGGGCTGGAAGGAGGAACAGGCTGTTGATGGCACCATCCCTTCCGCAGGGAGGCTTCTTGGGAGCTGGTGACTGAGGGGACCTTTGCGAGTTCCCCCTCTGAATTGCAGGAGAAGCGGCCGAGGGCCCTCATTTCATGCGGTCCACACTCCCCGTCGCCCTGTGTGCCAGTTGCCAGTGTCGCAGGCGCCCAGGTGGTGAACGTGGTCCCCGAGTAGGGAACACCGAGGCCGTTTCTGCGTTCTCAAATGCTAACGTTCTCTGCTTGTGACCCGCGCCCTGGCTGGTCCCAGACCCTGAGCACAGGGCCTGCAGGAAGGGTGAAGGGTGCGAAGCTGTCTCCTGGTAGGTAGCTGCGGTGAGGTCGTTCCCGGTGGCCTGTGCTCAGCTGCAGGGCACCTTGGAACCCAAAGCCACGACGTTTCCAGTGGGACAGAGTGCGCCGCAAGGGGAACCTGGGGAGTCACCAGGCCCTGAGGGGAGGCAGGCATGACCTTTATCCATGGGCCTTTTGATCGGAGCGCCCTGTTTGCTAGGTATCGTCAGGGTAGCCTCTTTGGTAGACAGAGGGCAGGTTGTGGACAGTTATAGAGCATCCTTCCTGCTGGTATGTGTCGCAAGGGCTCTGACCTTGCGCCAATGGGCGGGGATGGGTAGAGTGGACTCCTGAATGGAACCTTCCCCGGGCGCCTGGGTGGTTCAGTGGGTTGAGCTTCCGACTTGGGCTCAGGTCACGCCCTCGCGGTTCCTGAGTTCCAGCCCTGCGCTGGGCTCTGTGCCCACAGCTCAGGCCCTGGAGCCTGTTTTCAGATTCTGCGTGTGTCTGTCTCTGCTTCTCTGCCCCTCCCCCACTGGCGGTCACCGGCTTGCCGGCTTGCTCTCTGGCTCCCTGTGTCTCCAGAGTGAAGACACATGAACAAATAGGAAATAGAACGTTCCCCAGGGCAGGTGCTGGCCACGGGCACAGCCATTCATTCGCTGTAGTCATGAACTCGACGGTGTTCCTTTAGTGTTCTCATTTGAGGTTCTCTGTTTCTTTCATTCATTCTGAGAGGCAGAGAGAGAGTGGACGCATGCACGTGTGCCTGTGAGCAGGGATAGGGCAGACAGGGAGGGAGAGAGAGAGGAGGGCCAGCGGGCTCCGCATCGTTGGCGCCCATCTTGAGGTGGGGCTCCTTGTGGAGGCTCAGCCTCACAAACTGTGAGATCGTGACGTGAGGCGAGATCCAGAGCCACATGCTTTGGTTTCTTTTTTAACGTTCACCTCTGAGAGAAAGCGAGAGAGACAGAGAGAGCACAAGCGAGGGAGGGGCAGGGAGAGAGAGAGGAAACCCAGAAGGGAATCAGGTTCCAGGCTCTGAGCTGTCAGCACGGAGCACTAGGCGTGACTCAGCTCAGGAACCCTGAGAGCCTGACGTGACCCGAAGTCGGACCATTACCCAGCTGAGTCATCCAAGCGGCCCACAGAGTTTTCAGTGTGTATTTTCAAAAGAAAAAACAGCTACATTTATATATACATCTAGCTACCTGTGTGTCCATAGGGATACCTGTGTACATACGCATACGTGTCTACAGATACGTACACGTATTCGTGTATGTGTATATATACGTATATGCACACACACACACACACACACACACACACACACACACACCATGTAAACTGAGCCAAACGGTCTTCTGGGTGGAGACGCGGAGCCAGGAGGGAGGCATCAGCACAAAGTTCAAAATGAAAGGGAAACGTCATTCTCGTATGTATCAGTACGTGCCATGACAGGGAGACACACGCGAGGGTTCTGGTAGGATAGGAAGCTGCTCCCACGGAGAATGCAGGCAAATGGTCCCTGTGGAGCCAATGGAACCCTGGTGCACTTGTGGTATGAGACTGATAAAGAGGCCGAAAACTGGTGACCTTTCTAATGCTAGCAGAGGTCATTTGCATTTGTATAGCATGCGATCATTGACGTTGCCCCTGGGGGGAGAAAGGTTTTGCATCTCTGTTCTCCTAGGTTTGTGGCTTAGTTTGCTCTTCCCTTGTGCACTTGAAAGAGTCCTGACAGGTCCTGATGGTACACAGTAAGGCCAAGTCCCCAGAGTCCAGAGTCCCTTGGTGGGGCTTGTGGGATGGTGTCCTTCCCATGACCATGAAGTCCACAGAGCAGTCTTGTGCTTTTGCTGTAAGTCCTGTTTCTACCAGGTCCAGTCTGGGCGTGCCTCTTTGCAAGTCCTCAGGTGAGGACACGTGATGAAGGCTGCCCATTGGGACTGGCCTTCGATGATCCATCTGGCCGTGACCCCCTGCTCTCCTTCCAGGGCTGCGTAGGTTCGTGCCCTCGATGCTCGTTTCGTAGAAAGCCTTGACTGCTTGGTCTCTCTACTCCTCCTCACCCTGGACGGTAGTCCTGTGGCTCCCCTTGAATCCTCAGGCATACGTTTCCTTGCCCACCTCTGCACACTGGCCCTCCAGAGCAGGGTCTGGTACGCCTTGCACGTTCAGTCGATGCTTGCTGCACAATCGCATGGGTGATGGCCTCTCTCTCTCTCTCTCTCCCTCTCTCTCTCACCAAAAGAAAGAAACGTTGAAAAGCAATGGAAACCCAAGAAAAGAAAAATGGCACGGAGGAGTTGGGATCTGAGGCACACTGTGAAGAAAACACGGGGGTTGGGAGGTAGTGGAGGTGGACAGGCGGTTCCACAGAGTTGAAGGACGTGCCACAGTCAGCGGTGGCAGGGTGGACTTAGGGGTGGGACCGCTGGTGGTGCGGTCCAGGTAGGGCCATGGGAAGGGCATGCAGAGCTGAAAAGCACCGGCCTTTCATGGAGAAGGGAGGTGGAAGGAGTCTCGTGTGCCCAGCGTGTCTCCCTGTCCCTTAGGGCTGCCCTTGCGGTCACGGGTGACGAGCGAGGAGGGTGCACGGCTGTAGATGGCCACGGTTGGCGGGAATGGGAGGCAGAGTGAAGAAGAAACACAGAGGCCTAGGATGCAAGAGGGATCACTGGGTTCACGTGCAGCCACGTCCCTGGGAAACCAACAATGCAAAAGGTTCCTGGGTCTCTTGAGGGGTGACAGGGAGGTGTCCACCTTGGGAGGAGACACCTGCCGGTCCCTGTCCCACTGGCCTGGTCTCTGGAGCCCTCTGCCTGGCTCGCGGCTGTCAGGCTGGCGGGCAGTCGGTCAGAGCATCTGGTGGGCACAGGGAGGTGCGGTGGTGCAGACCCTGGTGCCCAGGAGCTGTGCCCCCTGTGGGGGGGTGGGGGTGGGGGTGGGGTGGGGGATGGGGCGGCTTGGATATTGGGCCCAAGCAGGTGTGCGGGAGCGCGCGCTCGAGCGCGCGCATGCGCGTGGGCCAGGGCCGGAGCCCGGTGAGGGACACAGCTGAGGCTGCAGCCGTGCCGTGAGTTGGCTCCCAGCCCGCCTGCCGCCCCAAGCCCCCAAGTGTCTGGGCCAGCCAGGGACGGACGCCCACCTCAGCCCCCGACCTGGGACATGCTGCTGCCTGGCGCCTGCGACCCGGCAGCCATGGCTTTGGCGGTAGGGGTAGCGGTAGCGCTCGCGGGAGCGCTGGCGGGGGCGCAGGCGGGGCCCCGCGTGGAGAAGACTGGGAGCCATGAGCCTCCAGCCTCGGAGGGTGGCGGCCCTGCTGCTCCTGCTGCTCCTGGAGCCAGAGGCCAGGGCGCGGGACGCGCTTCCCGGGCGCCTCGGTCTTTGGCCGCGCTGGTGGAGTGCCAGCACTGGCTGGGGCAGAGCGCGATGCGATGCCCCCCCGGCGCCCTTGAAAGTCCATCTGGGAGAAGCCTAATGGTGGAGCAGCTGAGACACACAGCCTCCCTCCAGGACCTGCCTCAGTCGCGGTGCTGCCAAGGTAAGGTCCCTAGCGACGAGGTCGCACGTGGCCTTCCCCTCTGCCCCTCTCTGTCTTCCCCTCCCATGAGAACCCTCCCCCCGCCCTGGGGCTCCGGGCTTCTTCTTGGGCTCCTTTGCGGCTGCGGTCTGGACGCCTCAGGAGTGGGCTTTCTGGGTTGGACCCTGGTTCCCTGGAAGAGGAGGGCCCCAGATCGAGTAGGGGGTTAGGCTCAGGCGGTGGTGAGTGGCTCAGGTCGAGAGGGGGGGTGCCCTGAGTGCCCATGGAGGTCTGACTGGGTTGGTGTTTGGCGGGTGGAGGTGGGAAGGAACGAAGGGAGGAACGAAGGGAGGAAGGAAGGAAGGAAAGCGTGGACCGGCGGCTGTGGGAAAGTGTCAAGGCAGGGCCAGGGAAGTGGCAGCCATGAGCAGGAGGAATCATTCCTGCCTGTGAAAATGAAGTACAAGGGACCTGAGACTCGAGAGAAACATTCCAGGGAGAGTCAGGGTGGTGGGCCTGAGTTGCTGGAGGCCAGCAGGGGACGGTGTTGAAGGGATTGAGAGTGGAAGCAGCAGGTGAACACAGGCCTCCTGCCTCCCCCCTCCGCACCTGCTCTCCTGCCCTGCCCAGCCCGCCGCGCCGCGCCCCGCCCCGCCCCTGGTGGCAGAGTTGCACCCTCTGATGGGGAGGGGGAGTTCTCACCCCGCTTGTGGCGAAAGGGGGTCCTCTCTCGTGGGAGTCAATGGGACTAGGGGGTAGGAGTCTGGATGAGGGCAAGTGCAACTCCCTGTTGAGCTCTTCATCTCTGAAGGCAATGTGCATTCCATCAATGAAGTGGGAGCCCGGGAGCCAGGAATCAGTGGCGCTTGTGTGTTTTCGAGGGTGGTCCAGACTCTTTCCTGATGGGAGATGTGTGCTGAAGAGAACTGGGTGTTGTGGATGGAGTCCAAAGTCATCTCTTTGGGACACGTTGGGTGGGAACGTCTTCTTCGCACTCTGGCGACGAAGGTGGATGGAAAAGCTCCTTGTCCAAGGCAGACTGGTGGGTTTTGTTCTTCCTCTCCGTGGGGCGTGGTGCTTCCCGTTTCCGTGGAGCGCCTCCTGTCTTGCATTCGTTCCGTGTTTCAAGAGTTTCAGTCCTTGGCAATCGCGTCTCCTCAGGGACTCACCAGGCAGCACGAGGGAGAAGTGACTGGGAGCCCACCGGGTCCCTAGAAACCAGTGCGTGTGTACTGGAGCAGGCAGTGCTCCTCTCTCAGCCTCCTTGGGAAATGAGGTCTTGAGCAAACGGTCTTTCATTGCATGGGTTGTACCTCTCCCCGGTTGTTGGGGGGAGTGTGTGTGCGTGAGTGTGGTGCTGTGGCCCGTGTGGAGTCCGGACCGCGTCAGGGACCCAGTTCTTGGCAAGGAATGCGTTTTGTTGCATGGGAATATCTCATTGCACGAGAGAGTTCCAATCCTGTCTCAAAGGCTGAAAACATCCTGAAGGCAGCACTGTGACCTCACTGAAAGCAAAGGCCTAAGAGCAGAGGCTTTCCCACACTTCCATATGGAGCTGACTGGTGCTTTATGTTTTCAGGAAGATGGTGTGGTGTAGGCCACTTGGAGCAGCTCAGGCTCCTGAGCGTGTGTTTGGTCCCCGAGGGGTGAGTTGTGTCTCTCCGGAATGAAGGAGATTATGGGGACCTTGAGTATCGTTACCTTCATGATTACCGTGATGATTCTGCCTAAGTCATCGCATGGATATTGATCCATGAGCTCGCCATGTGAGAGGTTTCCTTGGTAACATGGTCGCCGTGCGTGGCCTCGAAACTTGGTTGTGGTCCGAACACCTTTGATGCTTTGCAAGTCCCGAAGCGGCTCCACGGGTGTGCAGTCCCTGTTGCCATATAGGTGAGGAGGCAGAGTCTGTTGACCTGAAGCCCGTGCAAGTATCCAGGGAGATGTGCGAGGGCCTCTCCCTGAGGCACTGGGTTCCTAGCCGGCTCCACCCAGAATCAGGCAGGGAGGTTTTGTTGATGCCAGCGGGAAGTCCTGAGGAGGGAGGGGGAGCCGGACACCGTCGGGGGAAGGAAGGGATCCCTCCCCTGCCTCACCATCCCCAGCAGTTGCCTAGGTGCTGGCCACGAGGGAGGGGACTGCCTATGCGTGTTTGTTTTCCTTGGTCTTACCCCACCTTGGTAGAGGGCTTAGCCTGTTCCAGGCACTGTTCTGAGCACTTGAGAGATCTATGCAGACGACACAGAGTACCTCGGCAAGGACTCTCGTCCCCGTTCGTATTTCCAAGGGAAGATGTGAAAGAATGTGTGCCGGGGGTCAGTGCTGTGAAGCGGGAGGACTCGAGGCATGAAGGCAGGCAGTCGGCCTCCACATGAGCGTGCTGCACCGCTGGCTTTCCCACTGCTGCCTGTCGAGAGGCAGGGAAAGCATTTGCACCTAGCGTGCCTGTCCTGCGAGCAGAGGTGGGCTTGGAGACGTGCGTGTGCCCTCAAACGGGGAATCCAGCAAAATAGGCTCTAGGGCCTGAGTCACGCTCTCTGCGGGGAACCCTATCATTGCACATCCAGCCTGAGACACTTTGGAGAGTGACATGCGGGGCTCTTAGTGAGGGTGGCGGCACAGCGGGGGGCATGGGTCAGCGGGACCTTCCTAGGACACCCCCCCGCCCCCCCCCCCCGCCGGTGCTGTGGTGCCCCTGAAACCCAGGCAGGGCTGGAAGGAGGAACAGGCTGTTGATGGCACCATCCCTTCCGCAGGGAGGCTTCTTGGGAGCTGGTGACTGAGGGGACCTTTGCGAGTTCCCCCTCTGAATTGCAGGAGAAGCGGCCGAGGGCCCTCATTTCATGCGGTCCACACTCCCCGTCGCCCTGTGTGCCAGTTGCCAGTGTCGCAGGCGCCCAGGTGGTGAACGTGGTCCCCGAGTAGGGAACACCGAGGCCGTTTCTGCGTTCTCAAATGCTAACGTTCTCTGCTTGTGACCCGCGCCCTGGCTGGTCCCAGACCCTGAGCACAGGGCCTGCAGGAAGGGTGAAGGGTGCGAAGCTGTCTCCTGGTAGGTAGCTGCGGTGAGGTCGTTCCCGGTGGCCTGTGCTCAGCTGCAGGGCACCTTGGAACCCAAAGCCACGACGTTTCCAGTGGGACAGAGTGCGCCGCAAGGGGAACCTGGGGAGTCACCAGGCCCTGAGGGGAGGCAGGCATGACCTTTATCCATGGGCCTTTTGATCGGAGCGCCCTGTTTGCTAGGTATCGTCAGGGTAGCCTCTTTGGTAGACAGAGGGCAGGTTGTGGACAGTTGTAGAGCATCCTTCCTGCTGGTATGTGTCGCAAGGGCTCTGACCTTGCGCCAATGGGCGGGGATGGGTAGAGTGGACTCCTGAATGGAACCTTCCCCGGGCGCCTGGGTGGTTCAGTGGGTTGAGCTTCCGACTTGGGCTCAGGTCACGCCCTCGCGGTTCCTGAGTTCCAGCCCTGCGCTGGGCTCTGTGCCCACAGCTCAGGCCCTGGAGCCTGTTTTCAGATTCTGCGTGTGTCTGTCTCTGCTTCTCTGCCCCTCCCCCACTGGCGGTCACCGGCTTGCCGGCTTGCTCTCTGGCTCCCTGTGTCTCCAGAGTGAAGACACATGAACAAATAGGAAATAGAACGTTCCCCAGGGCAGGTGCTGGCCACGGGCACAGCCATTCATTCGCTGTAGTCATGAACTCGACGGTGTTCCTTTAGTGTTCTCATTTGAGGTTCTCTGTTTCTTTCATTCATTCTGAGAGGCAGAGAGAGAGTGGACGCATGCACGTGTGCCTGTGAGCAGGGATAGGGCAGACAGGGAGGGAGAGAGAGAGGAGGGCCAGCGGGCTCCGCATCGTTGGCGCCCATCTTGAGGTGGGGCTCCTTGTGGAGGCTCAGCCTCACAAACTGTGAGATCGTGACGTGAGGCGAGATCCAGAGCCACATGCTTTGGTTTCTTTTTTAACGTTCACCTCTGAGAGAAAGCGAGAGAGACAGAGAGAGCACAAGCGAGGGAGGGGCAGGGAGAGAGAGAGGAAACCCAGAAGGGAATCAGGTTCCAGGCTCTGAGCTGTCAGCACGGAGCACTAGGCGTGACTCAGCTCAGGAACCCTGAGAGCCTGACGTGACCCGAAGTCGGACCATTACCCAGCTGAGTCATCCAAGCGGCCCACAGAGTTTTCAGTGTGTATTTTCAAAAGAAAAAACAGCTACATTTATATATACATCTAGCTACCTGTGTGTCCATAGGGATACCTGTGTACATACGCATACGTGTCTACAGATACGTACACGTATTCGTGTATGTGTATATATACGTATATGCACACACACACACACACACACACACACACACACACACACACACCATGTAAACTGAGCCAAACGGTCTTCTGGGTGGAGACGCGGAGCCAGGAGGGAGGCATCAGCACAAAGTTCAAAATGAAAGGGAAACGTCATTCTCGTATGTATCAGTACGTGCCATGACAGGGAGACACACGCGAGGGTTCTGGTAGGATAGGAAGCTGCTCCCACGGAGAATGCAGGCAAATGGTCCCTGTGGAGCCAATGGAACCCTGGTGCACTTGTGGTATGAGACTGATAAAGAGGCCGAAAACTGGTGACCTTTCTAATGCTAGCAGAGGTCATTTGCATTTGTATAGCATGCGATCATTGACGTTGCCCCTGGGGGGAGAAAGGTTTTGCATCTCTGTTCTCCTAGGTTTGTGGCTTAGTTTGCTCTTCCCTTGTGCACTTGAAAGAGTCCTGACAGGTCCTGATGGTACACAGTAAGGCCAAGTCCCCAGAGTCCAGAGTCCCTTGGTGGGGCTTGTGGGATGGTGTCCTTCCCATGACCATGAAGTCCACAGAGCAGTCTTGTGCTTTTGCTGTAAGTCCTGTTTCTACCAGGTCCAGTCTGGGCGTGCCTCTTTGCAAGTCCTCAGGTGAGGACACGTGATGAAGGCTGCCCATTGGGACTGGCCTTCGATGATCCATCTGGCCGTGACCCCCTGCTCTCCTTCCAGGGCTGCGTAGGTTCGTGCCCTCGATGCTCGTTTCGTAGAAAGCCTTGACTGCTTGGTCTCTCTACTCCTCCTCACCCTGGACGGTAGTCCTGTGGCTCCCCTTGAATCCTCAGGCATACGTTTCCTTGCCCACCTCTGCACACTGGCCCTCCAGAGCAGGGTCTGGTACGCCTTGCACGTTCAGTCGATGCTTGCTGCACAATCGCATGGGTGATGGCCTCTCTCTCTCTCTCTCTCCCTCTCTCTCTCACCAAAAGAAAGAAACGTTGAAAAGCAATGGAAACCCAAGAAAAGAAAAATGGCACGGAGGAGTTGGGATCTGAGGCACACTGTGAAGAAAACACGGGGGTTGGGAGGTAGTGGAGGTGGACAGGCGGTTCCACAGAGTTGAAGGACGTGCCACAGTCAGCGGTGGCAGGGTGGACTTAGGGGTGGGACCGCTGGTGGTGCGGTCCAGGTAGGGCCATGGGAAGGGCATGCAGAGCTGAAAAGCACCGGCCTTTCATGGAGAAGGGAGGTGGAAGGAGTCTCGTGTGCCCAGCGTGTCTCCCTGTCCCTTAGGGCTGCCCTTGCGGTCACGGGTGACGAGCGAGGAGGGTGCACGGCTGTAGATGGCCACGGTTGGCGGGAATGGGAGGCAGAGTGAAGAAGAAACACAGAGGCCTAGGATGCAAGAGGGATCACTGGGTTCACGTGCAGCCACGTCCCTGGGAAACCAGCAATGCAAAAGGTTCCTGGGTCTCTTGAGGGGTGACAGGGAGGTGTCCACCTTGGGAGGAGACACCTGCCGTTCCCTGTCCCACTGGCCTGGTCTCTGGAGCCCTCTGCCTGGCTCGCGGCTGTCAGGCTGGCGGGCAGTCGGTCAGAGCATCTGGTGGGCACAGGGAGGTGCGGTGGTGCAGACCCTGGTGCCCAGGAGCTGTGCCCCCTGTGGGGGGGTGGCGGTGGGGGTGGGGTGGGGGATGGGGCGGCTAGGATCCTGGGCCCAAGCAGGTGTGCGGGAGCGCGCGCTCGAGCGCGCGCATGCGCGTGGGCCAGGGCCGGAGCCCGGTGAGGGACACAGCTGAGGCTGCAGCCGTGCCGTGAGTTGGCTCCCAGCCCGCCTGCCGCCCCAAGCCCCCAAGTGTCTGGGCCAGCCAGGGACGGACGCCCACCTCAGCCCCCGACCTGGGACATGCTGCTGCCTGGCGCCTGCGACCCGGCAGCCATGGCTTTGGCGGTAGGGGTAGCGGTAGCGCTCGCGGGAGCGCTGGCGGGAGCGCAGGCGGGGCCCCGCGTGGAGAAGACTGGGAGCCATGAGCCTCCAGCCTCGGAGGGTGGCGGCCCTGCTGCTCCTGCTGCTCCTGGAGCCAGAGGCCAGGGCGCGGGACGCGCTTCCCGGGCGCCTCGGTCTTTGGCCGCGCTGGTGGAGTGCCAGCACTGGCTGGGGCAGAGCGCGATGCGATGCCCCCCCGGCGCCCTTGAAAGTCCATCTGGGAGAAGCCTAATGGTGGAGCAGCTGAGACACACAGCCTCCCTCCAGGACCTGCCTCAGTCGCGGTGCTGCCAAGGTAAGGTCCCTAGCGACGAGGTCGCACGTGGCCTTCCCCTCTGCCCCTCTCTGTCTTCCCCTCCCATGAGAACCCTCCCCCCGCCCTGGGGCTCCGGGCTTCTTCTTGGGCTCCTTTGCGGCTGCGGTCTGGACGCCTCAGGAGTGGGCTTTCTGCGTTGGACCCTGGTTCCCTGGAAGAGGAGGGCCCCAGATCGAGTAGGGGGTTAGGCTCAGGCGGTGGTGAGTGGCTCAGGTCGAGAGGGGGGGTGCCCTGAGTGCCCATGGAGGTCTGACTGGGTTGGTGTTTGGCGGGTGGAGGTGGGAAGGAACGAAGGGAGGAACGAAGGGAGGAAGGAAGGAAGGAAAGCGTGGACCGGCGGCTGTGGGAAAGTGTCAAGGCAGGGCCAGGGAAGTGGCAGCCATGAGCAGGAGGAATCATTCCTGCCTGTGAAAATGAAGTACAAGGGACCTGAGACTCCAGAGAAACATTCCAGGGAGAGTCAGGGTGGTGGGCCTGAGTTGCTGGAGGCCAGCAGGGGACGGTGTTGAAGGGATTGAGAGTGGAAGCAGCAGGTGAACACAGGCCTCCTGCCTCCCCCCTCCGCACCTGCTCTCCTGCCCTGCCCAGCCCGCCGCGCCGCGCCCCGCCCCGCCCCTGGTGGCAGAGTTGCACCCTCTGATGGGGAGGGGGAGATCTCACCCCGCTTGTGGCGAAAGGGGGTCCTCTCTCGTGGGAGTCAATGGGACTAGGGGGTAGGAGTCTGGATGAGGGCAAGTGCAACTCCCTGTTGAGCTCTTCATCTCTGAAGGCAATGTGCATTCCATCAATGAAGTGGGAGCCAGGGAGCCAGGAATCAGTGGCGCTTGTGTGTTTTCGAGGGTGGTCCAGACTCTTTCCTGATGGGAGATGTGTGCTGAAGAGAACTGGGTGTTGTGGTTGTGGATGGAGTCCAAAGTCATCTCTTTGGGACACGTTGGGTGGGAACGTCTTCTTCGCACTCTGGCGACGAAGGTGGATGGAAAAGCTCCTTGTCCAAGGCAGACTGGTGGGTTTTGTTCTTCCTCTCCGTGGGGCGTGGTGCTTCCCGTTTCCGTGGAGCGCCTCCTGTCTTGCATTCGTTCCGTGTTTCAAGAGTTTCAGTCCTTGGCAATCGCGTCTCCTCAGGGACTCACCAGGCAGCACGAGGGAGAAGTGACTGGGAGCCCACCGGGTCCCTAGAAACCAGTGCGTGTGTACTGGAGCAGGCAGTGCTCCTCTCTCAGCCTCCTTGGGAAATGAGGTCTTGAGCAAACGGTCTTTCATTGCATGGGTTGTACCTCTCCCCGGTTGTTGGGGGGAGTGTGTGTGCGTGAGTGTGGTGCTGTGGCCCGTGTGGAGTCCGGACCGCGTCAGGGACCCAGTTCTTGGCAAGGAATGCGTTTTGTTGCATGGGAATATCTCATTGCACGAGAGAGTTCCAATCCTGTCTCAAAGGCTGAAAACATCCTGAAGGCAGCACTGTGACCTCACTGAAAGCAAAGGCCTAAGAGCAGAGGCTTTCCCACACTTCCATATGGAGCTGACTGGTGCTTTATGTTTTCAGGAAGATGGTGTGGTGTAGGCCACTTGGAGCAGCTCAGGCTCCTGAGCGTGTGTTTGGTCCCCGAGGGGTGAGTTGTGTCTCTCCGGAATGAAGGAGATTATGGGGACCTTGAGTATCGTTACCTTCATGATTACCGTGATGATTCTGCCTAAGTCATCGCATGGATATTGATCCATGAGCTCGCCATGTGAGAGGTTTCCTTGGTAACATGGTCGCCGTGCGTGGCCTCGAAACTTGGTTGTGGTCCGAACACCTTTGATGCTTTGCAAGTCCCGAAGCGGCTCCACGGGTGTGCAGTCCCTGTTGCCATATAGGTGAGGAGGCAGAGTCTGTTGACCTGAAGCCCGTGCAAGTATCCAGGGAGATGTGCGAGGGCCTCTCCCTGAGGCACTGGGTTCCTAGCCGGCTCCACCCAGAATCAGGCAGGGAGGTTTTGTTGATGCCAGCGGGAAGTCCTGAGGAGGGAGGGGGAGCCGGACACCGTCGGGGGAAGGAAGGGATCCCTCCCCTGCCTCACCATCCCCAGCAGTTGCCTAGGTGCTGGCCACGAGGGAGGGGACTGCCTATGCGTGTTTGTTTTCCTTGGTCTTACCCCACCTTGGTAGAGGGCTTAGCCTGTTCCAGGCACTGTTCTGAGCACTTGAGAGATCTATGCAGACGACACAGAGTACCTCGGCAAGGACTCTCGTCCCCGTTCGTATTTCCAAGGGAAGATGTGAAAGAATGTGTGCCGGGGGTCAGTGCTGTGAAGCGGGAGGACTCGAGGCATGAAGGCAGGCAGTCGGCCTCCACATGAGCGTGCTGCACCGCTGGCTTTCCCACTGCTGCCTGTCGAGAGGCAGGGAAAGCATTTGCACCTAGCGTGCCTGTCCTGCGAGCAGAGGTGGGCTTGGAGACGTGCGTGTGCCCTCAAACGGGGAATCCAGCAAAATAGGCTCTAGGGCCTGAGTCACGCTCTCTGCGGGGAACCCTATCATTGCACATCCAGCCTGAGACACTTTGGAGAGTGACATGCGGGGCTCTTAGTGAGGGTGGCGGCACAGCGGGGGGCATGGGTCAGCGGGACCTTCCTAGGACACCCCCCCGCCCCCCCCCCCCCCCCGCCGGTGCTGTGGTGCCCCTGAAACCCAGGCAGGGCTGGAAGGAGGAACAGGCTGTTGATGGCACCATCCCTTCCGCAGGGAGGCTTCTTGGGAGCTGGTGACTGAGGGGACCTTTGCGAGTTCCCCCTCTGAATTGCAGGAGAAGCGGCCGAGGGCCCTCATTTCATGCGGTCCACACTCCCCGTCGCCCTGTGTGCCAGTTGCCAGTGTCGCAGGCGCCCAGGTGGTGAACGTGGTCCCCGAGTAGGGAACACCGAGGCCGTTTCTGCGTTCTCAAATGCTAACGTTCTCTGCTTGTGACCCGCGCCCTGGCTGGTCCCAGACCCTGAGCACAGGGCCGGCAGGAAGGGTGAAGGGTGCGAAGCTGTCTCCTGGTAGGTAGCTGCGGTGAGGTCGTTCCCGGTGGCCTGTGCTCAGCTGCAGGGCACCTTGGAACCCAAAGCCACGACGTTTCCAGTGGGACAGAGTCCGCCGCAAGGGGAACCTGGGGAGTCACCAGGCCCTGAGGGGAGGCAGGCATGACCTTTATCCATGGGCCTTTTGATCGGAGCGCCCTGTTTGCTAGGTATCGTCAGGGTAGCCTCTTTGGTAGACAGAGGGCAGGTTGTGGACAGTTGTAGAGCATCCTTCCTGCTGGTATGTGTCGCAAGGGCTCTGACCTTGCGCAAATGGGCGGGGATGGGTAGAGTGGACTCCTGAATGGAACCTTCCCCGGGCGCCTGGGTGGTTCAGTGGGTTGAGCTTCCGACTTGGGCTCAGGTCACGCCCTCGCGGTTCCTGAGTTCCAGCCCTGCGCTGGGCTCTGTGCCCACAGCTCAGGCCCTGGAGCCTGTTTTCAGATTCTGCGTGTGTCTGTCTCTGCTTCTCTGCCCCTCCCCCACTGGCGGTCACCGGCTTGCCGGCTTGCTCTCTGGCTCCCTGTGTCTCCAGAGTGAAGACACATGAACAAATAGGAAATAGAACGTTCCCCAGGGCAGGTGCTGGCCACGGGCACAGCCATTCATTCGCTGTAGTCATGAACTCGACGGTGTTCCTTTAGTGTTCTCATTTGAGGTTCTCTGTTTCTTTCATTCATTCTGAGAGGCAGAGAGAGAGTGGACGCATGCACGTGTGCCTGTGAGCAGGGATAGGGCAGACAGGGAGGGAGAGAGAGAGGAGGGCCAGCGGGCTCCGCATCGTTGGCGCCCATCTTGAGGTGGGGCTCCTTGTGGAGGCTCAGCCTCACAAACTGTGAGATCGTGACGTGAGGCGAGATCCAGAGCCACATGCTTTGGTTTCTTTTTTAACGTTCACCTCTGAGAGAAAGCAAGAGAGACAGAGAGAGCACAAGCGAGGGAGGGGCAGGGAGAGAGAGAGGATACCCAGAAGGGAATCAGGTTCCAGGCTCTGAGCTGTCAGCACGGAGCACTAGGCGTGACTCAGCTCAGGAACCCTGAGAGCCTGACGTGACCCGAAGTCGGACCATTACCCAGCTGAGTCATCCAAGCGGCCCACAGAGTTTTCAGTGTGTATTTTCAAAAGAAAAAACAGCTACATTTATATATACATCTAGCTACCTGTGTGTCCTTAGGGATACCTGTGTACATACGCATACGTGTCTACATATACGTACACGTATTCGTGTATGTGTATATATACGTATATGCACACACACACACACACACACACACACACACACACACACACCATGTAAACTGAGCCAAACGGTCTTCTGGGTGGAGACGCGGAGCCAGG
Organism: Puma concolor; assembly: GCF_028749965.1. Classification (NCBI taxonomy): domain Eukaryota; kingdom Metazoa; phylum Chordata; class Mammalia; order Carnivora; family Felidae; genus Puma; species Puma concolor. The sequence continues at coordinate 28,613 of NW_028240195.1, forward strand.
AGGGAGGCATCAGCACAAAGTTCAAAATGAAAGGGAAACGTCATTCTCGTATGTATCAGTACGTGCCATGACAGGGAGACACACGCGAGGGTTCTGGTAGGATAGGAAGCTGCTCCCACGGAGAATGCAGGCAAATGGTCCCTGTGGAGCCAATGGAACCCTGGTGCACTTGTGGTATGAGACTGATAAAGAGGCCGAAAACTGGTGACCTTTCTAATGCTAGCAGAGGTCATTTGCATTTGTATAGCATGCGATCATTGACGTTGCCCCTGGGGGGAGAAAGGTTTTGCATCTCTGTTCTCCTAGGTTTGTGGCTTAGTTTGCTCTTCCCTTGTGCACTTGAAAGAGTCCTGACAGGTCCTGATGGTACACAGTAAGGCCAAGTCCCCAGAGTCCAGAGTCCCTTGGTGGGGCTTGTGGGATGGTGTCCTTCCCATGACCATGAAGTCCACAGAGCAGTCTTGTGCTTTTGCTGTAAGTCCTGTTTCTACCAGGTCCAGTCTGGGCGTGCCTCTTTGCAAGTCCTCAGGTGAGGACACGTGATGAAGGCTGCCCATTGGGACTGGCCTTCGATGATCCATCTGGCCGTGACCCCCTGCTCTCCTTCCAGGGCTGCGTAGGTTCGTGCCCTCGATGCTCGTTTCGTAGAAAGCCTTGACTGCTTGGTCTCTCTACTCCTCCTCACCCTGGACGGTAGTCCTGTGGCTCCCCTTGAATCCTCAGGCATACGTTTCCTTGCCCACCTCTGCACACTGGCCCTCCAGAGCAGGGTCTGGTACGCCTTGCACGTTCAGTCGATGCTTGCTGCACAATCGCATGGGTGATGGCCTCTCTCTCTCTCTCTCTCCCTCTCTCTCTCACCAAAAGAAAGAAACGTTGAAAAGCAATGGAAACCCAAGAAAAGAAAAATGGCACGGAGGAGTTGGGATCTGAGGCACACTGTGAAGAAAACACGGGGGTTGGGAGGTAGTGGAGGTGGACAGGCGGTTCCACAGAGTTGAAGGACGTGCCACAGTCAGCGGTGGCAGGGTGGACTTAGGGGTGGGACCGCTGGTGGTGCGGTCCAGGTAGGGCCATGGGAAGGGCATGCAGAGCTGAAAAGCACCGGCCTTTCATGGAGAAGGGAGGTGGAAGGAGTCTCGTGTGCCCAGCGTGTCTCCCTGTCCCTTAGGGCTGCCCTTGCGGTCACGGGTGACGAGCGAGGAGGGTGCACGGCTGTAGATGGCCACGGTTGGCGGGAATGGGAGGCAGAGTGAAGAAGAAACACAGAGGCCTAGGATGCAAGAGGGATCACTGGGTTCACGTGCAGCCACGTCCCTGGGAAACCAGCAATGCAAAAGGTTCCTGGGTCTCTTGAGGGGTGACAGGGAGGTGTCCACCTTGGGAGGAGACACCTGCCGGTCCCTGTCCCACTGGCCTGGTGTCTGGAGCCCTCTGCCTGGCTCGCGGCTGTCAGGCTGGCGGGCAGTCGGTCAGAGCATCTGGTGGGCACAGGGAGGTGCGGTGGTGCAGACCCTGGTGCCCAGGAGCTGTGCCCCCTGTGGGGGGGTGGCGGTGGGGGTGGGGTGGGGGATGGGGCGGCTAGGATCCTGGGCCCAAGCAGGTGTGCGGGAGCGCGCGCTCGAGCGCGCGCATGCGCGTGGGCCAGGGCCGGAGCCCGGTGAGGGACACAGCTGAGGCTGCAGCCGTGCCGTGAGTTGGCTCCCAGCCCGCCTGCCGCCCCAAGCCCCCAAGTGTCTGGGCCAGCCAGGGACGGACGCCCACCTCAGCCCCCGACCTGGGACATGCTGCTGCCTGGCGCCTGCGACCCGGCAGCCATGGCTTTGGCGGTAGGGGTAGCGGTAGCGCTCGCGGGAGCGCTGGCGGGAGCGCAGGCGGGGCCCCGCGTGGAGAAGACTGGGAGCCATGAGCCTCCAGCCTCGGAGGGTGGCGGCCCTGCTGCTCCTGCTGCTCCTGGAGCCAGAGGCCAGGGCGCGGGACGCGCTTCCCGGGCGCCTCGGTCTTTGGCCGCGCTGGTGGAGTGCCAGCACTGGCTGGGGCAGAGCGCGATGCGATGCCCCCCCGGCGCCCTTGAAAGTCCATCTGGGAGAAGCCTAATGGTGGAGCAGCTGAGACACACAGCCTCCCTCCAGGACCTGCCTCAGTCGCGGTGCTGCCAAGGTAAGGTCCCTAGCGACGAGGTCGCACGTGGCCTTCCCCTCTGCCCCTCTCTGTCTTCCCCTCCCATGAGAACCCTCCCCCCGCCCTGGGGCTCCGGGCTTCTTCTTGGGCTCCTTTGCGGCTGCGGTCTGGACGCCTCAGGAGTGGGCTTTCTGGGTTGGACCCTGGTTCCCTGGAAGAGGAGGGCCCCAGATCGAGTAGGGGGTTAGGCTCAGGCGGTGGTGAGTGGCTCAGGTCGAGAGGGGGGGTGCCCTGAGTGCCCATGGAGGTCTGACTGGGTTGGTGTTTGGCGGGTGGAGGTGGGAAGGAACGAAGGGACGAACGAAGGGAGGAAGGAAGGAAGGAAAGCGTGGACCGGCGGCTGTGGGCAAGTGTCAAGGCAGGGCCAGGGAAGTGGCAGCCATGAGCAGGAGGAATCATTCCTGCCTGTGAAAATGAAGTACAAGGGACCTGAGACTCCAGAGAAACATTCCAGGGAGAGTCAGGGTGGTGGGCCTGAGTTGCTGGAGGCCAGCAGGGGACGGTGTTGAAGGGATTGAGAGTGGAAGCAGCAGGTGAACACAGGCCTCCTGCCTCCCCCCTCCGCACCTGCTCTCCTGCCCTGCCCAGCCCGCCGCGCCGCGCCCCGCCCCGCCCCTGGTGGCAGAGTTGCACCCTCTGATGGGGAGGGGGAGATCTCACCCCGCTTGTGGCGAAAGGGGGTCCTCTCTCGTGGGAGTCAATGGGACTAGGGGGTAGGAGTCTGGATGAGGGCAAGTGCAACTCCCTGTTGAGCTCTTCATCTCTGAAGGCAATGTGCATTCCATCAATGAAGTGGGAGCCCGGGAGCCAGGAATCAGTGGCGCTTGTGTGTTTTCGAGGGTGGTCCAGACTCTTTCCTGATGGGAGATGTGTGCTGAAGAGAACTGGGTGTTGTGGATGGAGTCCAAAGTCATCTCTTTGGGACACGTTGGGTGGGAACGTCTTCTTCGCACTCTGGCGACGAAGGTGGATGGAAAAGCTCCTTGTCCAAGGCAGACTGGTGGGTTTTGTTCTTCCTCTCCGTGGGGCGTGGTGCTTCCCGTTTCCGTGGAGCGCCTCCTGTCTTGCATTCGTTCCGTGTTTCAAGAGTTTCAGTCCTTGGCAATCGCGTCTCCTCAGGGACTCACCAGGCAGCACGAGGGAGAAGTGACTGGGAGCCCACCGGGTCCCTAGAAACCAGTGCGTGTGTACTGGAGCAGGCAGTGCTCCTCTCTCAGCCTCCTTGGGAAATGAGGTCTTGAGCAAACGGTCTTTCATTGCATGGGTTGTACCTCTCCCCGGTTGTTGGGGGGAGTGTGTGTGCGTGAGTGTGGTGCTGTGGCCCGTGTGGAGTCCGGACCGCGTCAGGGACCCAGTTCTTGGCAAGGAATGCGTTTTGTTGCATGGGAATATCTCATTGCACGAGAGAGTTCCAATCCTGTCTCAAAGGCTGAAAACATCCTGAAGGCAGCACTGTGACCTCACTGAAAGCAAAGGCCTAAGAGCAGAGGCTTTCCCACACTTCCATATGGAGCTGACTGGTGCTTTATGTTTTCAGGAAGATGGTGTGGTGTAGGCCACTTGGAGCAGCTCAGGCTCCTGAGCGTGTGTTTGGTCCCCGAGGGGTGAGTTGTGTCTCTCCGGAATGAAGGAGATTATGGGGACCTTGAGTATCGTTACCTTCATGATTACCGTGATGATTCTGCCTAAGTCATCGCATGGATATTGATCCATGAGCTCGCCATGTGAGAGGTTTCCTTGGTAACATGGTCGCCGTGCGTGGCCTCGAAACTTGGTTGTGGTCCGAACACCTTTGATGCTTTGCAAGTCCCGAAGCGGCTCCACGGGTGTGCAGTCCCTGTTGCCATATAGGTGAGGAGGCAGAGTCTGTTGACCTGAAGCCCGTGCAAGTATCCAGGGAGATGTGCGAGGGCCTCTCCCTGAGGCACTGGGTTCCTAGCCGGCTCCACCCAGAATCAGGCAGGGAGGTTTTGTTGATGCCAGCGGGAAGTCCTGAGGAGGGAGGGGGAGCCGGACACCGTCGGGGGAAGGAAGGGATCCCTCCCCTGCCTCACCATCCCCAGCAGTTGCCTAGGTGCTGGCCACGAGGGAGGGGACTGCCTATGCGTGTTTGTTTTCCTTGGTCTTACCCCACCTTGGTAGAGGGCTTAGCCTGTTCCAGGCACTGTTCTGAGCACTTGAGAGATCTATGCAGACGACACAGAGTACCTCGGCAAGGACTCTCGTCCCCGTTCGTATTTCCAAGGGAAGATGTGAAAGAATGTGTGCCGGGGGTCAGTGCTGTGAAGCGGGAGGACTCGAGGCATGAAGGCAGGCAGTCGGCCTCCACATGAGCGTGCTGCACCGCTGGCTTTCCCACTGCTGCCTGTCGAGAGGCAGGGAAAGCATTTGCACCTAGCGTGCCTGTCCTGCGAGCAGAGGTGGGCTTGGAGACGTGCGTGTGCCCTCAAACGGGGAATCCAGCAAAATAGGCTCTAGGGCCTGAGTCACGCTCTCTGCGGGGAACCCTATCATTGCACATCCAGCCTGAGACACTTTGGAGAGTGACATGCGGGGCTCTTAGTGAGGGTGGCGGCACAGCGGGGGGCATGGGTCAGCGGGACCTTCCTAGGACACCCCCCCGCCCCCCCCCCCCCCGCCGGTGCTGTGGTGCCCCTGAAACCCAGGCAGGGCTGGAAGGAGGAACAGGCTGTTGATGGCACCATCCCTTCCGCAGGGAGGCTTCTTGGGAGCTGGTGACTGAGGGGACCTTTGCGAGTTCCCCCTCTGAATTGCAGGAGAAGCGGCCGAGGGCCCTCATTTCATGCGGTCCACACTCCCCGTCGCCCTGTGTGCCAGTTGCCAGTGTCGCAGGCGCCCAGGTGGTGAACGTGGTCCCCGAGTAGGGAACACCGAGGCCGTTTCTGCGTTCTCAAATGCTAACGTTCTCTGCTTGTGACCCGCGCCCTGGCTGGTCCCAGACCCTGAGCACAGGGCCTGCAGGAAGGGTGAAGGGTGCGAAGCTGTCTCCTGGTAGGTAGCTGCGGTGAGGTCGTTCCCGGTGGCCTGTGCTCAGCTGCAGGGCACCTTGGAACCCAAAGCCACGACGTTTCCAGTGGGACAGAGTGCGCCGCAAGGGGAACCTGGGGAGTCACCAGGCCCTGAGGGGAGGCAGGCATGACCTTTATCCATGGGCCTTTTGATCGGAGCGCCCTGTTTGCTAGGTATCGTCAGGGTAGCCTCTTTGGTAGACAGAGGGCAGGTTGTGGACAGTTGTAGAGCATCCTTCCTGCTGGTATGTGTCGCAAGGGCTCTGACCTTGCGCAAATGGGCGGGGATGGGTAGAGTGGACTCCTGAATGGAACCTTCCCCGGGCGCCTGGGTGGTTCAGTGGGTTGAGCTTCCGACTTGGGCTCAGGTCACGCCCTCGCGGTTCCTGAGTTCCAGCCCTGCGCTGGGCTCTGTGCCCACAGCTCAGGCCCTGGAGCCTGTTTTCAGATTCTGCGTGTGTCTGTCTCTGCTTCTCTGCCCCTCCCCCACTGGCGGTCACCGGCTTGCCGGCTTGCTCTCTGGCTCCCTGTGTCTCCAGAGTGAAGACACATGAACAAATAGGAAATAGAACGTTCCCCAGGGCAGGTGCTGGCCACGGGCACAGCCATTCATTCGCTGTAGTCATGAACTCGACGGTGTTCCTTTAGTGTTCTCATTTGAGGTTCTCTGTTTCTTTCATTCATTCTGAGAGGCAGAGAGAGAGTGGACGCATGCACGTGTGCCTGTGAGCAGGGATAGGGCAGACAGGGAGGGAGAGAGAGAGGAGGGCCAGCGGGCTCCGCATCGTTGGCGCCCATCTTGAGGTGGGGCTCCTTGTGGAGGCTCAGCCTCACAAACTGTGAGATCGTGACGTGAGGCGAGATCCAGAGCCACATGCTTTGGTTTCTTTTTTAACGTTCACCTCTGAGAGAAAGCAAGAGAGACAGAGAGAGCACAAGCGAGGGAGGGGCAGGGAGAGAGAGAGGATACCCAGAAGGGAATCAGGTTCCAGGCTCTGAGCT
>NW_028240196.1:0-34806 GCF_028749965.1 Puma concolor
GCATTCACGTCGAGGACAACCCTCTTGAACTCGTCAAGAACTATGGGCCTTTTCAGGTAAGATTACGTGCAGGTCTTTCTCAAGGGCACAATCTTAAACACAGCCCAACCTAAGGCAGCTTTCGGCATTCGGCAGTGATAGGATAGGCAACATTGTGACCTCACAAAGTGCCTGGTGTCCTAGCAACAGCGGTGTAACTCTCACAGCCTGCAGCCTGATTTGGCTTCATGGTAGGAAATTCATGAGGGCCTGACGGAGGCGGCCAGACCTGGCAAGCGCGGGCGGCCCCTAGCGGCCTCACCTCCTGAGCCTCATGAAGAGGCGGCGGCGCAGGCCCCGGGAGGCCCTGGCCCCGGCTGCCCGGGGAGGAGCCTCTAGCGATGCAGCATGGGCCGCGCTGGAGGCGCCTGAGGAGAAGGTGGTGTATACGCAGTGGCAACCGTCGCCACTGTCGGTGGCCAACAGCAGCAAGGCGCTGATAGACGCTTTCAAGCTATTCGTGCCCCGCAGCACGGAGTTCATGAGCTCAGACGCGGAGCTCTGGAACTGCCTCTGTAGCCTCAAGCACCAGATCTCCCCCCGCATCCTGCGCAGCAAGGACGTCTATGGCTACTCTTCCCTCCTGGCCCAGGTCCCGGACCCCTGGCACCAGCCCCCCGAGGCCCGCCTCCAGACGCGCCGGCCAGCTGCCAGGAGGAGGCGCCACGGAGCCCGGACGGTCTCGGTCGGCCAGAGGAAGGTGCCGCCCCCGCCGCCGCTGTCCCTGGAGTACAGCAGCCCCCGCAAGCCAGCGGCCCCCGGGCCCTGCTCCGGGGGCCGCACCCTGGAGCAGAGTGGGAGGGCGGCCACCCCGACGCTGACCACCTCGCCCACCATCCGCGTAGTCGGCGACGTGTGGGTCGAGAGCAGCCTGGCAGAAGCGCGGCGCCAAGCGCACTAAGTTCTGGGAGTGAACCTGGAACCCGTGGTGAGACTCCGCCGCGTCCCAGTGCCTGGGCGTGAGATGCGGTCCACAGCCGCGCGACATCCCAGCCCCGGGATGGGTTGTGCCTGGAGGGATGAACCAGTGAGAGACGGGCCCAGCGTCGCCTAGTGCACTTTACCGGCGAAGAAGCACCAGACGGTCCTGGCCCGCGCCCCTGGGATGCGGCGCCGCCTTCTGGGACTCCTGGACAGCTGTGCCCTCTGCTGCCTCCCAGCACGGGTCTGCGGAGGGAGGCGACCCCTGGACCGCAAGGGAGGTCCCCTTTCTTCCTAACCCCAGATTGAGAGGTCTCCAGCACTGTAGGGGCAGATCCATGATCTCTCTTGTTCCCTCATTGCTCTGAAGTCGTCAGAAGAAGCCATTCCACCCCCACCGTCTCCAAAGGAAATTGCTTCCATGCTTGTGTAATAAAGCTAGAGTTTCTTTGCCATTCACCCACCTCCCGGATCCTCCCGCCAATTTCTTTCTTTCTTTGTGTGCATGTGTATGTATATATATCTTCTAGGATGATTTAAATTACATATTATTTAACTGTTTAGAAGAGGCAGTAGAGAAAAAAGGGTGTGACTTAGGGGTCTGCACTCAGATTAAAATAAGATTACTGAAGTATAGTATACATTCAAAAGGACATATATTATTTTTTTCATGTTTGTTTATTTTTCAGAGAGAGAGACACCGTGTGAGCAGGGGAGGGCCAGATAGGGAGCCACAGGATCCTACAGGCTCCAGGCTCTGAGCTGTCAGCACAGAACCTGATGCGGGGCTCGAACTCACAAACCATGGAATCATGACTTGAGCCAAAGTTGGACACTTAAGTGTCTAGCCACCCAGGCACGCAGAAAAGAACATATATTATTAAAAGTATTCTGAGCACAGCTTGATGCAATTCAGTTCAATATACTTGAGGAATCAGCACTCATTAAAAAAGGTACCAGGACCCCAAGGGACCACCTGTGCCTCTTTCATTCATGGTCTATCTCTCCTTTGGGACGGCAATTTTTCTGACGTCTTACAAAATATACAATTTTTGCTTGGTTTTGGAGTATATAGAAATGGAATTATGTGTCCTACACCTAGCTTCTTTCACTCAAACTTATGTTAGTGATATTCATGGTATTGTATGTATAGATACTTTGTGCTCATTGGTGTATAGAATTTCATTATATGAATAGTTTACAGTATTTCTGCAACTCTTGGTGGACATTTAGGTAGGTTCTGGCTTAGGGCACTTATGAGTAAAGCTTCAGTGAACATTATAGGACACGTCATTTGGTGAACATTTCTTACAATAGTATTTATTTATCCAGGAGAGAATTTGCTGGGTCACATATCATCTAACTTCTCAGCTTTGGTAAGTTTCCTCCAAACTGTTTCCAAAATGGTTATACCAATTTACACAAACTTCTTTCTATAGTAGTGCCTGCGTAGTGCCTGTGAGCTGTGATTAGTTGATAGCCTTGCCAATACTTGCTAATATGGTCTTTTTCATGTTATCTATTCTGGCAGGTGTACAGATTTTTTTTTATTTGAGAAATATCAATCCAAGTATTGTATAGAAATAGTAAAAAAAACAAACAAACAAACAAACAAAACACAGCATCCAAATTGCAGATCAGGACTTGCAATAAAAATATCAAAGCTTTGTTTCCCCCATGAACACCTCTTCCCCAGAGGCAACACTTTCTTTTGTTTTCTTTTTTCTTTTTTTTTAAATCAGGGTTTTTTTCAACAGACCATTTTTTAAGGACAATTTTACACTTATAGACAAATTGTACAAAAAATACAGGTTCCTCACCCCCAGTAGTTTCTATAGTACCTTGCACTAATGTGGATGCATTAATTATAAGTGGTGGATGAGCCATTCTTGACTGACACATTATCATTAGACACATTATCATTAACTAACAGTTAGGGTTTATTTTGTGTTATATAGATACATAAGTTTTGAGAAATGTATAATGGTATGTATCTACTATTGCAGTATCATACAGAATAGTTACACCACCCTAAAGTGCCCTGTGCTCCGCCTATTACCAATTCCTCTCTCCCCCAAACCCTAATAGCCACTGGTCTTTTTTCTGTCTCCGAAGGTGTTTTGTGTTGTTGTTGTTGTTGTCGTTGTTGTTGTTGTCCTCATCGTCGTTGTCGTTGTTTTGTATTCTTTCGTTTTCTTTTGTTTTGTTTTTCCAAAACGTTATCATAGTTGGAAACGTAAAGCAAATGGCTTTTTCGTATTGGATCCCTTCACTTAGTAATCCGCACTTAAGTTTCCTCCATGACTTTTAAGTAGCTCCCTTTCTCCCTCTTTCCTTCCCTCCTCTTCTGTCTCTCTGCCTCCCTTTCATGGAGGGAGTTTATTTTCTAAAACAGCTTTTAAAAAGCTGGTTTACAGAAAAAGACTGGAAAGTGCAGAGTTCCCCTGTTCTCCCTCCTACCCCCCAAAACATAGTTTTCCCTATTGTAAACTTCTTGTGTCAGTGTAGTGCATTTGTTACAATGGATGAGCCCATATGAAAACTATTATTAACTAAAGTCCGAAGTTTAGCTTAGCATTCACTGTGGTGTGCAGTTTGCTGAGTTTTGACAAATGCACAATGCCATGATTCAAAACATTTCACTGTCTTAGAAGATGATTCACTGCCATAAATATTCCCTGTGCTTCATCGATTATTCATCTCTCCCTTCCCCCCTGAGTCCCTGGCAACCACAGGTCTCTTTACTGTCTCCATTATTTGAGGCAACACTTTTAACTGTTCCAGGTTTATATTCTTTTGTTAGGAATCTTCATGAAGATAAGTAGTATACTATACTGCTGATTATTGATTTGTCAGTTTTAAGCACCGTCTACTGACTTCCTATGTGACGTTGACGAATAGGTCGCTTAAGCCACCTGTCTTCTCTCACCTCACCTTCCGATATATTCCCGAACTTCTATCTGTATACTGTTTCAGTCAGGTCCAGCCAGCCGGTGAGTCACTATAGGTATTTTAAACAGTTACACACATGATGGGAAATCCCAGAAGCCAAACAAAGGATGGCGAAGCAATCAGGAATTAGTATCAGCAGAAAGCTGTTTCCACCCGCAGAGCTAGAGAAATTCAGAACCATACCTAGCAGGAACTGAGAACATGGGAGAAGAGGCTCTTGGAAAGAAGCTAGAATTTGGAGGAGATAAAATCACTGGTAGGAAGTGGAGTGGGAGAGAGAAAAACCTCTGGGCTTATACCTTCCTCCCTTACTCCCATTAAGCACCCATTGGTCAAACCCTCTGGAAGCCAGTTGGCAAGGAACCAGGAAACACATTCTGTAGGAGAAGTGCAGGAATTGGATGTGAGGGCAAAAAGACATAACGGGTGAAGTTACATATAGGTACTAGTTAGAGTTCTCCAGAGACTCAGTATCAATGGGAATTGGTTCAAAGGATTACAGAGGCTGAGAAGGGCAGACCCAGGAGATCCAGTAATTTAGTTCCAGGCAGACTCCCAAAGCCTAAGAATCAGGAGAGCTGATGATGTATGTTCCATTCCATGTCTGAGCCTGAAGTCAGGAGACCAATATCGCAGCTTGAAGACAGTCAGATAGACACAGTGAATTCTCTCTTACTCTGCCTTTTGTTGTATTCAGGTCTTCAATCGATTAGTTGAGGACACCCAGTGGTTGGCAAGGCAATATGTCTTGCTTAGTCTACTGATATACAGATGTTAATTGTACTAAGAAATGTCCTCACAGACTCACTAAAATAATGTTTAGCCATATATCTGGGTACCCAGTGGCTTAGCCCATTTAAAACATGAAATTAACCATCACACGATATAATTTTATGTTTATATACATGTATGTATGTATGAATGTATGTTATTTTAGAGAGAGAGAGAGAGAGAGAGAGAGAGAGAGAGAGAGAGAGAGAGAGAGTATGTTCAAGCAGGAGAAGGACAGAGAGAGAATTCTGAGGTGTCAGTGCATAACCTAATGCTCATCTTAGTCTTATGAACTGTGAGATCATCATCTGAGCCAAAATCAAGTGTTGGATTGTGAACTCACCGAGCCACTCAGGTACCCCACAAGATGTAATTTTAAAATAGAGATGTATTTGCCTTACCTGTACTATCATTTTTCATTCCTTACATTGTAAGATAAAGGTCTTCCTTAACCTTGCTGCACTTTTTCTCTGTCTCCCATCAGCTTTGGGCTTCTGTTTTGTCATTGTGATTAACACTGCTGTTATGTTCTGCAATCAAGTCTCTTTAGAGGGTTCAAGGTTGATTCTATAACTTGAAAACTAATAAATGGTTTAAATTATTGGGATTATTAAATAATATGCAAACATTAGAATTACTACTCTTTTCCTGGAGTCCTTGGACCTGCTGAATGAGGACATCTCTAGCATCAAGGTGAAATGGATCCTTTCTCTTTGTATTCCATCAGTGCTTTAAACCATGCCATGTTTCACTTGGCTCATTCAGACTAAGACCGTCTTATGGATATTTTCTGGTTCTCCTATATTTCTAATTACACTTCTTTGTTTTATTGCACTCTTTCAGTACTCTCAAATCATGCCACTTATGACATCTTCCTGCTAACCTCTTAGCGGTCTCTCACTGGCCTTTTCTTTATTCCTGCCTCATGTAGGTGGTGACTCAGTGGGTCTGCTTCATAGCTTCCTTCCTGTGATTTTCCTCTGCCCCGCTCCCAGTTTGTTTCCATGGTTTCATGATAATATGGCAATCTGGGAAGTTAGGGAGCATTTAAAAGCCTGGACTCTTGAGCCTGACGGCCTGGGGTTAGATTTTACTTGTTCCACTTACCAACTGTGTAAGTTGGATGTTGGATGAGTTATGTGGTTTCTTTGTAACCCTCTTTCCTCCTCTCGAAGATAATAATGGTAATTGTACATATTTTATAAGTTTGTTGTGTGGTTCATATGTAATAATATATGAAAATAACCCATAATAGTGTCTGGCACAAAAATAAACACTATGTTAGTGTTGCCTATTATTAAGAATAATTTCTCTTTATTTTTTCTCTCCTTGTTTTGTTGGAGTACACGTTCATATAACTTCCTAATGAAGAATGAGTTGAATCAAATGTTCTGAGTCTTTGCACGTCTGAAGATATCTTGAGTCCACTCTCAAATTTAATTCATAATTTTGATAGGTGTAAAATTGTAGCTACTTTTTAAATTGATTTATTTTTATTTTTTTAAAGATACCTCCAACTTAGTTAGCATGTATTGCAACAATCATTTCAGGAGTAGATTCCTCAGTGCCCCTTACCTATTTAGCCCATCCCCCCTCCCACAATCCCTCCAGTGACCCTCAGTTTCTTCTCCATACGTATGAGTCTCTTCTGTTTTGCCCCCTCCCTGATTTTATGTAATTTTTGTTTCTCTTCGCTTATGTTCATCTCTTCCACTCATAGAATCCTAGCGTCTAATGGCCAGTTGCCCCTTCCATCGACTTTCCCCTAATCACAACACCACTGGAACTACAATATCTGCTCTTTAGAGTGTTTTTAACTCACTATCACTTCCACCTTCTTCTAGTTTTCAAAATCATTCAGTACGTCTGGCCTATGCTTAAGGAAAAGGGAATGGAGGTCCCCCTTTTGAAGGGCTTAAAAGAGAATTTATGAACATATTTTAGACTGCCACAGCCTGTCTGCTGGCCTCGTATTATTCACTCTCATCCTGCATGAAAAATATCCTCACCCTACCCCAAGTATCCTGCCTCTTAAAGACCCAACCCTTGTAACATCAGCTCAAAGACCAGGATATTTTTATCTAAATTAGGTCCAGGTGTGAATGAGTCTCCTTGGGCGCACTGGTCCTCGACTACACTTTCAATCTGAAGACCTATGAATGAAGACCTATGAATTCAGCATACGACCAACACGGGCATGGTGATAACCAGAATACACACAACAACACACACCCACACATACACACACACACACACACACACACACACACACACACACACACACATACACACACACAGGGAAAAAAACAAACAAACCAACAAAACACAAACGTTGCTGTTAAAAAGTAAGGAAGGAAGTTATCATGAATGAGTCACTGGTCCATAGCAATTCTGAAGTTCAGCTGGTACAGGTAGGCAGTCCTTTCATTGGGTCTTAAGGCCGGGGAATGATTTTCCATGGCCCTAGCTCCTCCAGGGTTCTGGCTTTCAACCTCCAAGTCATTCTTCCCTTCTCATGAAAGGTAGCCTGTGTCTACAGCCTTATGGTTGTCTCGACCTACTTCTCATTGTAGGAGTTAGTGGGTCCAAAGCCTTCTTTCATTTTACTCTCTGGGATTAAGGAAACCCTTCTCTTCCATGGACTTTTCCAAACATTTATAAGGAAAAACACTCCTAAACTTCAAGTGATATGGTAACAGAGAGAACCCAGTGTCCCACAGTTTACTCTGCGAGGGTATGCTTATGAGATAGAACGCTGGTATTCTCCAATTCCTAATTCTTCATTTAGGAAACTTTTCTGGCATCTTTTCCCCAACGTCATCTGCTGAGTGATGTTGGTAATAATTTCACCTTCAATAAGAGTGACATTATTGATGTTATCTGTGCTAACAAAAATTGAAATTGTATTTGAATGGCATTGAGTAAGTGCAAGTAGTATCGACTGGGGACGTGTTCAGCTGTCACAGAAAGGCTGCCACCAGTGGCATAATCAAAGAGAGTTTTACTCACAAAGAGGCTGTAGGCTGTGCTCCATTAAGGCAGCAATGTCATCGGCAGCAGGCTGCATGGAATGACAGAGCTGCCAATTTCTTTATGACCTCCTGCAAAATTTTGGAAAAAAGTGTAGCAGCCATTAATATAATACTACCAATGTTTTTACCACTTACCGTCTTCAATGCAGCACATGTGTGAGTATTTCAAGCTCACAGCACATCTGTGAGGTACAATTGTTGATGTCTTTTGGAGGTCATTCGTTCACTTCTTAAGTCAAAAATTAGCTATCATATGTCTAGGGCATGTGGCTTCACCAAATCCCCTCCTAGGTTTCCTTGGCTTATCAATGCATCAAGCAAACTCATAGGAATTCTAGAATTTAATCCTTGTGGGCCATGGAGAAACCAGTTCTGTCTTATCACATCACATTACATACTCAGGCCATTCAGTATACTCTCAGATGAACCCTTGGAAGGTGCTCCTGTATTAGCGTTGTATTTCTGTTGGCAAGATCCTTGCCTCCTAGGAGGCACGGTAACTTTCATATCTATTAGTAATTCCCAACGAAGTACAAACCAAGAGTTTTCCTTGCCTTCTTGTTGACACGTTATAATGTATACTAAGTTACCACGTTTTCTTGTTTTAATTCTTAGCATCATATACCAACTGCAATATCATCACGGAACAATGGTGGCCCCGCATGTAGCATCATCAGCTGTGGACACTTCAGATATGGCCACGGTAAAAGTTAGGGTGGACTCCATCCAGTTCTTGGCCATTGGGCTTGTCTGATTCTCTCCATTTATCTACCTCCCACCCTACACCCCCAGCCCCAGCAGCAGTGAGAATCTGGTTAGTCAGGGAATCTCCAGCAGATACATATGCAGATGCAGATGCAGATCATTTCTCTGGATAATCTTTATGGTTGACTGTGGCCTGGGTAGCAGGACGGGTTCAGACAGAAACACCTGATTTGGGTGCCATCAAGCCGTCTCTGTGCCCCCCTGAGAAATGGGACAGTATGCATTTCAAACACTTCAAGTCTCCACTTCTCCCTGCACAATTCTGTGTTTTGTTGCTTCCATCCACCTACCAAAGCAACCCAAACTTTATGCTAAAGAGAGTGGGGCTCGTGTGTCCTTTGCAGATTGGAATGCTGTTACTAGTTTGGGTTATCTTAATAAAAACTGGCACATTACCTAAAAATGTAGAATTCGGTGTGAATTCAGAATCTGTACCTGTAGTAAACCCTCCATGATTCCGTTGATTAGGGAGAGGTATCAGACCATACTGTAAGGAACCCTGCCTTCGAATGCTACAGCTCTATGGACTTTCAAAGCACTATTTTTAACCTGGTTATCCAAAGTCGGTAAGTCTTTGTGAGTATACATTCAGAGCCTATTTAAGATCTGGATTGTAGTCTCCAATTTTTTCATGACGTAACTAACCCATTGATTCCAAGAGTTCTCTTTATTTTTGAATCATTCTCTTGGGCCTTTGACCAAAGCTGTCAAATAAAAAATGTCCTCAATTTGAATATATGAACATTTAAGAGCAGTCACGTGTTCAGTGCCCAAATATTTTATTGTTTCCGTTAAGAGTTTATTCTGTCTGTGGACGGTGAAGAAACAAACGCCTGTTTTTGTTTTGTTTTGTTTTGTTTTGTTTTGTTTTGTTTGTTTTGGTTTTTTTTTCATTTTCCGCACATAAGTAAGTATATGTGCAAGGCAGAATGCTAGGTACCTGTCAAGGGTAATAGGACGTTCAGGAGTGTAAATCAGATTTCTGTCATCAAAAAAAGAAAAAAAAATTGTTTCATGAACTAAGATAAGCTAAGCTTTAAAAATGAAAGGAAAATAACCATGAACTCGGATAAAATTTAGGCAATGAGGTACTTTTCCCTAGGGCAGCAAGGAGTTATGAGAAATACCATAATCTGTAGAGTTTTTACTAAAAAGCTCTACTGACACGATGATAAAGCTCACCTTTAAAGCTTGCTTAGTGTACTGATTTTATTCCTTTCTTCTTGAAATCTAAAGAAGCTTTTTCTCTTTGGCTGTTAACATGAAATGAAAAGACACTTTCCCCCTATCTTTTCTTCTGCCGTATTTACGCTGAGCTTCTTACAAAAGTCTTTTATGTATTCATTGCTTTTTATCTTCATCCTTTGTCCAAAAGAAGCCTTGAGATTGGGAATGATGTGGACTATTTCTAACCCAAGCTCACAGGACATAAGTTCTCATAAAACCCATCATTTGAGGGGGCATTGAACTCGTATCATAGAGTTCCTTGTGCAGCCCATGGGCAGGATTCCACTGAAAGAATCGATAGCATCGTGGAGACCCTGTCTCTGGAAGGAACTAACACAAATAAGGATTTGACCTTATAGGCTGATTTTCCTAGGAATCTAGGAATCAAGAGGGCCAGAAGTGGGATGGTGGGAGAAGGACACTGTAGAGGGGCTGAATACCCAGGCTCACTTGAAGCCAACTGAGCAGAGGAAGGTTCTGTCCTGCTCTGATGGAGCAGGATAGGGCTGTGGAACCAGGCAGCTTCGTCATCCGGACCGGTGATGCTGCCTAGACTGGTGTAATTCCGGGACAATTCTTGTTATTTAGACGTATTCTCCCTTCTTCTCTCTTCCCTCCTTTAGGTTGATAACTCTGCTTGTTGGTTTCTTTAAGCAGACATTTATAATCCATTCCTTTGATACATTTCCTATCTATACTTATATAATTTTCTTTCTCTCTCTCTGGGATAATCAAGCCATCTAGTTTCTCTGTCTGGCTAAACTTATCTTCTTTTTCTTTCCCCACCTCCTTCCTTATTTTCCTTTCTCTCTGTCTGCATTAAGCCATTTCGCCTCCCAGCCTGGTCAATATATATATATATATATATATGTTTTCCTTTTCCCCACCCCTGTCATTTCTCTCTTTATATGTTTTCTTCCAACAGCAATGCCTCTACCTTGTTCTTTACTTGTAGCTGGTGTGTCTGGTCTGTTTGCTTGTTTTGTTTTGTTTTTTGATTTCAGACTGTTTTCTGTGTGTGTGTGAGCGTGTGTGTGTCCATTTATTTCTTTTATTTGCACGTTGCCTTACATGTCTCTGTTTCCTGTTTGTTGGTTTCTTTCTTTTCCTTTCCAAGGCTACTTCAAGGAACAAATAAAAGCACACCTTGTGGAGGGTCTAAAACATCATGACGAGTAGAGAACTCAAAGAGCCAATGTCACAACAATAGAGAGCAAGTAACACTTTCCAAGAAACACTACCTGCAGGGCTAGAATCCGCAGAGGGCGTGAGCCCCGGTTCCTATAGCAATTCTTGCAGGTGCAGAGCAAATAACAAGCTTGTAAACCTCCTAAGAGAGAGAAATCTAGCCAAAATAATGACACAGAAGAATTCCCCTCAAAGGAAATTCCGGGAAGAAGTGGACAGCTAACGACTTGATCAAAACAGATATAAGCTACATATCAAAATTTAGCATAACAGTCCAAAGATTAATCGTTGGGATTGGCAAAGGCGTAGAAGACAGCATGGAATCAATTATTGTGGAGATCAAGGAAATAAAAAGTAGTCGTGATGAATTCCAATGCTATAAATGAGGTGCAAATTAAAATGGAGGCAGCCACAGCGCGGATTGCAGAGACAGAGGGGAGACTAAATGAATCAGAAGGTAAAAATATGGGGAAAAGGAGGTGAGAAAAAGATAGAGAAAAATTGAGGATCGAGAGGGGAGAATTAGAGAACTAAGTGATGAAATCAAATGGAACAATATCCATATCACAGGATTTCCAGAAGAGACAGAAAAGGGGTGTGAAGATGACCTTGAACAACTCATAGCTGAGAACTTCCACAAGTTGGGGAAGGACCCCGGCATTGAAACCCAACGGGCACACAGAACTCCCTTCAGATGTAACCTGAGTTGATCTTCTGCACAACATAGACTGGTGAAACTGGCAAAATACAAGCATGAAGAGAGAAGTCTGAAAGCAGCTAGGGATGAATGGACCTTCACATACAAAGGTAGAGAAGTATTGGGTAGGAGCTGACCCATCTACTGAAATCAGACAAGCCATAGAGGAATAGGGGAATCTTCAATGTGATGAATAGAAAAAATATGCAACCAAGAACCCTTTATCCAGCCAGCCTGCCATTCAGAATCGAAGGAGAGGTAAAGGTCTTCCCAAACAAACCAAAACTGAAGGAATTCACCACCGCTAAACCATCCCTACAAGAGATCCTAAGAGGGATTCCTTGAGGGAAATGTCGCAAGTATCACAAAGTACCACAGACACCAGTACAAGCATGAAAACTACAGACATCACAATGCCTCGGAACCATCGCTTTCCATAATAACACTGCATGGAAGTGGAATAAATGCTCCAACCAAAACACACAGGGTATCAGAATGGATAATACAAAACAAGACCCATCTGTTTGCTGTTGTACAAGAGACTCATTTCAGACCTGAGGACACCTTACTCTTGAAAGTGGGGGGATGGAGAACTACCTTTCATGCTACTGGGAGTCAAAAGGAAGCTGTAGTAGCCATACTTCTATCAGACAAACTTGACCTGAAATTAAAGTTGGCAGCAAGAGATGTTTAAGGACATTATTAAATAATTACAGTGTCTGTCCATCAGGAAGAACTAACAATTATAATGACTATGCACTGAATTCCGAAGCACACAAATATTTAAAACATTTAATCACAAACATGAACAATCTTATTAATAAGAATGTGGTAATTGCAGAGGGCTTTAATACTCAACTTGCAACAATGGACAGAAAATCTAGACAGAATCAGGAAAGAAACAATGGTCCTGAATGATACATTGGACCAGAAGGACGTGACAGATATTTTAGGACTCTACATCCCAGAGCAGTAGAGCACACTCTCTTCTGCAGTGCACGTGGAACATTCTCCAAGAGAGACCACATACTGGGTCGCAAAAAGCCTTCAATAAATATAACAGCATTGAGATGACACCATGCACACTTTGAGATCACAATGTTTGGAGCTTGACATAAAGTACAAGAAAAAGTCTGTTCAACCTCTAAAAGCATGCAGGTTAAAAAACATCCTACTAAAGAACGAATGAGTCAACCAGACAATTAGAGAAGAAATTAGAAGACATAAGGAAACAAATAAAAATGAAAACACAAGAATCAACGCGTTTTGAAAAAATTTAATTAAAAAGATGGTAAAAGGGTTACTGAAGCTGAGTTTTGCATACTTGAGACAGCATGTTATGCACTAAGGAGTCTGAGTGCTTGGGGTAAAGGCCATTTCCATAACTTTCTTAGTTCTGTGACCTTGTGCAGTTATAACATCTCCTTCAGCCTCAATTCGTCCCTCTGTACACATGGTCAATTGAGATGCTTTATGAGGTAACGTGCCTGCCACAGGGAAGTGATTGGTAGCTGTAAGTTCATTGCTCTGCCCCTCGTATTCCCAGGACTCCTGCCAGGGAGCCTGCAGGCCTGCGTGCTGGCCTGTACCTGCAGCATTTTCAGGCAAATTGTTCACTTTGTGATTAAGGCTTCCCGTTTCACTGAGCCCTTGATTCACCCCATGTGTTCTGGCATCTGCTGCCCTGCGTGGGTTCCCTCCTCCTTTTTCAGACCCTTACTTGGTGTTGTGGGATAAAGTGATCAGACCACCTGAGCATCAGTTATTAGCAATAAGCGTGACTCCTCTGAGTACCTATGGTATTCTGATTATTCCCACATAAAGCCAGTGTTCTGCAGCTCTGATTATCTGCTAAATTATACCAAGGCATAGTTTAGAGGATTCTTTTGTTGTTGTTGATTTTGTTGTTGCTGCTGTTGTTGCTGCTCTTGTTGTTGCTGCTGCTGCTGCTTCTGCTGTTGTTTTTGTTGTTTAGAAATCATTTGCTTCAGGTTCATCTAGTCTATCCAGTAACACCTGCAATAACAGTGAGGTAAACTTTGGTTTTACCTTTTTTCACTTTTTAACGCCAGTGGATTTTGTTTTTGTTTTTGTTTTTCAGCCTCCCTTTGGGAAGTTCTATTTCTTCCATCTTCTCGCTCATGTGTCCAAAATAGACAACTGATTGTTTACTAGTTGCTGTCTCTGGGAGGTTGTTGCTGTTTGCCAGGTGTTAGTATTGACATGCCAGGCCTGGGGTGTTCATTCTTTCCCAGATTTTTGTTCCAGGTCTTCATGACAAAGGCAACAGAATGAAGAAGGTACTGAGTGGAAGCAGTTAGAAATTCACTTCAACTAGGACTGCCGGAGGAAGTGGGCACTGCATTTAGAGCAGGAGACACAGAAATGAACCACAAGTGGGCAAAATGAGTTGGGTATAAGAAAGGAAAATAATGCCAGCACGATAGTCCAGTTTTCTTTGCTTTTATGTGAACTATGGGATAAATGTGTAACATACTAGAGACCCTTATGATTTGGGCTGCTTATTTTTATCTTAATGTTTGTTGGTTGGGTGGGTGGTTGATCGACAGTGTGTTTGAGGCAGGGGAGGGGATGAGAGAGGGGGAAGAGAAAATTCCAAGCAGGCTCTGTGCAGAGTATGACCTGGGGCTTGAAACCACAAATGGCGAAATCATGACCTGAACTGAAACGAAGAGTAGGTCACTCAACTAACTGAGCCACTCAGGCTCCCCTTGGCTGCTTATTGTATTTGCACATTGGGTCTTCGTGTTGGAAATACCATAGGGAGTGGTGTACATGCATGATCTAAGGAAGGTGCAGCTAGGTAGATCTGGCTTATTTGTTTTCCTTATGACACTTTATTCATGGTAATATTTCGTAAGTTTATTAGAAAGACAGATTGAAGATTGTAATTGGGAGGAAATCAGGTAAGGAGTCATCGCAGTTGACCAGGAGAGGTGAACATGACAGCAATTAGTGTGGAAGCAGGAAATGGAGAGAGGAGGACAGATGTGGTAGTTTTTTGAAAATGCTTTTTGTTGTGTAATTAACATTATACAAAGTAACTATTTTGGTGCATAGAGCTTTGAGTTTTAAAGATTGTATATACTCATGTAAATGTCACCCCAATGAGAATACAGAAGAGTTCTGTTCCTGGGGCACATAGGTGGCTTTGTCACTTAAGCATCCCACTCTTTATTTCGGCTAAGGTAATGAGTTCACTATTCTTGAGTTTGAGCCCCTGCTCACGAACTTCCCGGGGCCTACTTGGGATTACCCTTCTCTACCACATTTTCTGTGCCTCCCCCACTCTCACTCTCTGTCTCCCCCCCCAAAAAAAAATTAGACAAGAAGAGAACAATTCCATCAGCTCCCAGAATTCCCTCATGTTGAGTCACGGTCACCCCACCCCTGAGGCCTGGCAACCATCTATCTCCAACTTTAATATCATATAAATGGATCGTTATTGTAGGTAACTTTATGAGACTGGTTTCTTTCATTCAACATCATTCCTTTACAATACATGTGTTTCTTAGTGTTTCCCTATACGGATATACCAGGGTTTCTTTAACCATTCATTTCCTGAAGGACATTTGTGTTTGTAAATTTTTGTCAGTTATTACCAGATTTGCTGTAAACATTTGCGTGTAAGTTTTTTTTTCTTTTTATAAGTATAAGTTTCCACTTATCTAGAGGAAAGATATAGGAGTCAGATTCATGGGTCACATGCAAGTATTAGGTATTGTCTTTAAAAATGAATATATATATTTCATGGGCTCCCGGTGGGCTCAGTAGATTGAGTAGCTGACTTCAGCTCAGGTCATGATCTCACAGTTTGTGAGTTCAAGCCCTATGTTTGGCTCTATGCTGACAACTCGGAACCTGGAGCCTGCTTTGGATTCTGTATCTCCCTCTCTCTGCCCCTCTCTGCTCACTCTCTGTCTCTCTTTATCCCTGAAAAATAAGTATAGATGGAAAAAAAAAAAACATTTTCAATATGTGGATAGTAGTATCTCAGTGCAGTTCTAATGTGTTTCCCTGAAGCCTAGTGTTGTGGAGCATCGTTTTGTGCACTTCAATATATGATATTCTAGACACAAGACCTTTGCTGGATATATGATTTGGGAATATTTTGTCCAAGTCCATAGATTGTCTTTTTGTTCTTTTAACAGAGTCTTTTCCCAAGCAAAGTTTTAGTACTAACGAAGTGCAATTTAGAGATTTTTTTTTCTTTTGTATGAATCCAATTTATACACCTTATAACTTCAGACGTCATTTGTACTCCTTGTTCATATATTTGCTATTCTACACCAGCATCAGAATGTTTTCAGTTTGTTGCTATTGGTTGCACAAATTGTATACTGCACAGTTCTAGGAGGCATGATTTATATGAACTGTAGTGCGAATGGGAACCCTCAAATCTGTAAAATGTACAACTTGTACAAACATGTATTATCTCTTAGAGGGCCGACTGAGCCACCCAGGCGCCCCATGAAATGGTGAAACTTTTACGATGCTAGTTGTAGGCTTTTTTTGTGGGGGTTCGTTTTTGTTTGTTTTATAAAAGTCCTGTATCAACTTGATGAAGTCTCCCTGGACTCCTAGTATGAGGAGAGGATGTTTTATTTATTATGAATGGAGGTAACAAATGCCTTTTCTGCATCTCATTTTAAGAGCATCTGATCGTTTCCCTGTCTTTCTTCTTTATCCTATTGTTGTGATGGGTTAAACTGATTGATTTTTGAATATGGAACCAGTCTCCCATACTTGTACTAAATCCCTCTTGGTTATGGATGTATAATTCTTTTTACACATTGTTGGATTTGTTTTGCTAACATGTATTGGGTATTTTGTGTCTATGAAAATGCAAGACACTCTCTGTTTTTTTTTTTTTTTTTTTTTTTTTTTTTTTTTTTTTTTTTTTTTTTTTTTTTTTTTTTTTTTTTTTTTTTTTTTCTGTTTTTATTTTCGGGAAGAGATTACAGGACATTAGCATCATTTTTTCCTGTGAATGTTTGCTAGAATTCTTCAGTGAAACCACCTGGGCCTGACGCTTTCTTTTGGAAGGTTATTCGTCCTTGACTCTATTTACTTAATAAATATAGGCCTATCCAGATAATCTATGTTTCCTTATGTGGGTTTTGGTGGTGTGTGCCTTTTATTTGTTTTCTATATTTTTCTAAAATGTTTTCATTTATTTCTGAGAGAGAGCTGTAGAGTGGGAGGTGGGAAGGGGCAGAGAGAGAGGGAGACGCAGAATCTGAAGCAGGTCCCAGGCTCTGAGATGTTAGCACAGAGCCTGACACGGGGCTCAAACCCACGGACCAGGAGATTATGACCTGAGCTGAAGTCAGACATTTACTGACTGAGCCACACAGGTGTCCCATCGTGTGCGTCTTTTAAATAATCGATCTGTTTCATATAAGTTATGAAATTTGGGGGCATCGAGTCATTCATAATATTTTCCATTATCCTCTTGATGTTCATGGAATCGATAGAGGTTACGTCTCTTTCACTTTTGATATGAGCCATTTGTGCCTACCTTTTTTCTTGGATAGCCTAGTTAGGGGTTCATTACCTTTATTGATATTTTCAAAGAACCATCTTTTGATTTCTCTATTGATTATCTCCAGTATTGGACTATCTTTTATTTTATTGATATCTGTTCTGATTATTATTTTTTTAATTATTATATTTCTTTTCTTCTACTTCAGCCTTCAACTGTACCTCCTCCCCTATTTTCCTAAGGTGGAAGTTTAGGCTACTAATTTAAGGTCTTTCTCCTTTCCGATTTTGTTACGTTTATTTACTTACTTTGAGAGCGAGAGAAAGCATGTACATGAGCAGGGGCATGGCAGAGAGAGGGAGAGAGAGAATCCCAAGCAGGAACCCAATACAGGGGCTTGATCTCATGACCATGATAGCATGACCTGAGTGGAAACTAAGAGTTGCGTGCTAAAAACACTGAGCAGCCAGATGTCCGAAGGTCTTTCTACTTTTCTAATAAATGCATTCAATGTTGTACATTGTACTGTAAGCCATGTTTTCACTGCCCACCCCACCCCGCCCTGCACATTTTGGTAGGTTGTATTTAATTTTCATTGAGTCCAAAGTACTTTGAAATTTCTCTCAAGATTCCTTCTTTGATGTGTTATTTAGATGTATGTTCTTTAATCTCTAAATATTTGGGGACATTTCCTGCCATATTTTCATTATTGCTTTCAATCCAGTTCAATTCCAGTGTGGCATGACAACATACTTTGTGTGGTTTCTATTCTTTGAAATTTGGTAGGATGTGTTTCATGGCCCAGAACATGTTCTGACTTGGTGCACGTTCTGTGTGAACTTGAGAAACATGTTTATTCAACTACTGTTCGATAAAACATTCCATACGCTTCAGTTCGATCTAGGTGAATACTGCTACTGCTTCGTCCAGCTGTAGCCTTACCTATATCCTTCTAGACCTGTCAGTCACTGACAGAAAGGTGTTGAAGTCTCTACTATAATAATGACTTTTTCTCTTTCTCCTTCAAATTCTAAAAGTTTTTCCATCATGTATTTCCATTCTCTGTTGTTAGGTATAGAAAATTAGGGATTGTTATGTTTTCTTACAGAACTGACCTTTTTATCTCTCTATAGAATCTCTTTATATAATGACACTCTTTATCTCCCTAGAGTTTCCTTGATTGGAAGTTTGCTTTGCGTGGAGTTAATGTAATTACTCCAACTCTCTTTGGATAAGCTCTAGCATGATAAATCTTTCTTCATCCTTTTACTTGTAACCTATCTGTATCTGTATATCTCATGTGAATTTCTTATAGACAATATAGAGTTTCATCTTGTTTTTGGATCTCCTGTGACAATCTCTGAGCTTTAATTGGTATATTTAGACTATTCACATTTGATGTGAGTATTGATATAGTTGGAATAATATCTGCCATGTTTGTAACTGTTTTCTATTCACTGCATTCATACTTTGCTTCCTTTCTATCTTCACCTTTTTCTGCCTTCTGGATTTTAATGCAGCAGTTGGTATATTCCATTTTCTTCTTTCTCTTAGCATATTCATTACACTTGTTTATTTTAAAAGTTGGAGTGGGTTCCCCTTTATTTGCATTTGCATTACTCATTTATAACTAGTCAAATTCCTCTTTCACATCACACTATACCCCTTCACAGGTAGTGCAGCTACCTTATAACAGCTGTCTCAATTCCTCCATCCCACGCCTTCTAATATTGATGTCATCTACCTCCTTATCCATAGGCTATGATCACCGAGTATATTGCTGCTGTTATCACTTTAAGAAATTGTTATCTATCAGATAAGTTGGGAATGAGAAAAATAAACTATTTTCTCTTACCTTTCCTTATTCCTACTCTAATCCTCTTCTTTTTTAAGCATAGATCTAAATTCCTTATCTGTAACTTCTGTCCCTATTCCTTTTTCTAAAGACCTTGTCTTGAGAGAGACAGGGGGCACAAATGAGCAAGGGGCAGAGAGAGAATCTCAGGACAGGCAGAGAGAGAGGGAGAGATAATGGGATCTCACTCAAAGCATGGCTCATGCTCACTTGCAGGGGGGTGGAGCTCACTTGATGTGGCACTTGAACTCACAAACTGTGGGACTTGAACTCATGAATGCTGACATCATGACCTGAGCTAAAGGCAGGTATTTAACCACTGAGGTATCCTCGAAGGAACTTTTTTATTTTATGTATTTATTTCTTGCGAGGCAGATCTACTAGTGATAAAGTCTTTCTTTTTTTGTTTCACAATGTATTACTTGTTTTAGGGTTGTTGTTGTGGTAGTTTTGTTGTTCTTGTTGTTTACAAAGGTGAGGGATTGTAAAATTCAGATGCTTTGGGTAAGAGTAACATACTCCATGCCTAACATCTTTTTTAATGTTTATTTATTTATGTTGAGGGAGAAAGGGGTGGCGGGGGTGCGGTAAAGAGAATTCCAAGCAGACTCCATTCTGATAGCAGAGAGCCCTATGTAGGGCTCAATCTCATTAAACATGAGATCATGACTTGAGCAGAAATCAAGGTTGGATGCTCAACCGACTGAGCCACACAGGCACACCTACAAGTCTTTTTCCTTCAGTTTGAAATACACTTTTGCAGGACATAGAATTTTCAAGGGGTGTTTTTTTTTTTCCTTTCAACACTTTTATGTATTTGTATATGTATTTTATTTTTATTTTTATTTATTTTTATTTTATTTTTATTTTTATTTTTTCTTCTACCCTGGCTAGGAAGAAAGGGATAGATGGGGTAAGAGGAGAGAGAGTGATGCTGGCTGGAGGAAGGGCATCATCTTAGCCTGGCTGGTGAAGTGCCGTCTGACAGAGACATTAAATGGAGCATTGAAACAAACGTGCAGTCATCTGAGGGAAAGAAAAAAAATATTTCGAAATACACTGCCTTTGGATTCGCTATACATCTACACACTACTGTGGGGGGGATGTTTTCTTTCTCTTTTATTTTACAGGAACAGAGAACACATATATACATGTACACACACACACACACACACACACACAGTCTCTGAGCACCTAGTAAATGTCAGGCATGCTAGACACTTCAAGTGTTATTTCATTTAATCATACAAGCACTTGAATTAAATGAGTCATCCAAGATGACACAGTTGTTGAAGGAAGCAGAATTCGAACCCAGGTCTGACCCTGGTGCATGTGCCTCTGAGTCAAGATTCTATACTCCTAGATGGAAAGACTGCACATCCCAGCCTCCTCTCCCACCTCTAATGCATCCATCCTGCACGTACATGCATACTTGCACAAAGAAGAAGGACTAACACTCATGGCTGGGCACCTAGTAGTATTCAGTGAATAACCACAGCTGACTTGAATACATCAAAAGATTCCACATTCCAAAAACAACCATGCACAGAACTCTCATATCCTAGGACTGTACTTTGATACAAAATAGCAGAGAATGATAATAAACTAGTTATCTTGTGTAGCATGAATATTAATGCTGAGTCGGCCCAGTGAAACTAAAGCCCTCGCCAGGTGGTTAAAGAAACTACTACACAAAAAAACTTTGGGACTCAGGAAGGAGAGATCATTTTTTGGAGGGGGGGTATAGGTCTGCATGAGAGAGGTTTTGTTGTTGTTGTTGGTGGTGGTGTTGTTGTTAATTCTTACTCTCCTTTTTCAAACAAAAGGTGAGTGTTTCTAACCTGCATAAAAATGATCTCTTGGGGTGCTTGGTTGGATCAGTTAGTTAAGCTGAGATCTTGATTTAATCTCAGATCATGATCTCATGGTTGTTGAGATTGAGCCCCTCATCAGGCTCTGTACTGAGCATGGAACCTACTGGGATTCTCACTCTCTCCTTCTGCCCTTCCTCTCTCTAATTAAATACACATTAAAAATATTTTTTATTTAAAAATTAAAAAAAAGTATCTCCAAAGCTACCACAGAAATTCTCCAGAGTACATCTATCATAAAAAGAACGACACGGTGGTTTCTAGTCTATAGATAGTGAAACAGTAGCAACCACTGTTCTCATTTTCCATGTGGCCAGTGAGGAATATAACATATTACCAATACTCAGGCGGAGAGAGGGAACATGAATAAAAAAATATACCTGGAAGAGTGAAAAGCTGATGGCATCTGCGATGCCGCCTGTGCCTGGCGTGCAGCTCTAAAATGTCTAGTTTATCACACAGGGGGATGCAGCAGAAGTCCCATCCCACAGAGGCCCTACTCACCAGGCTGCTGTCAAGCAGTGCTTTGGTATTTCTAGAATCAAACTCTGGTCCTGAAATACCAAACTGAAGTTATTTCAACTTTTTGGATCTTTCAGATAATTTTCATCAAATCTGGTACTTAAACAATTTCTTCAGTAGGATTTTGTCCCATTTTCTCCCTCCTCTCCATCTGGGACTCCTATTATACATGTGTTACATCATTATGTTGGAACACCTGATATTGTCACACAGTGCTCTACTGATTTGTGTCCAATTTTTCTCCCCTATCTATTGTTTGGCTTGGGACATTTCTCTTGATTTACCTTCAGGTTCACTGATTCCTTCTTCTATTTCTAACCTACTGAGTTAATCTAGGGAAATGTTATTTGAGTTATGTATTTTTCAATTTCATAAATTTCACTTTTTAGAAAATCACTTCCATTTGTCTATTGTGATTCCCGGTGGACTCACATCATGTTCCCTACTGTATCTTTGCATACATTTTCCTTTAGTTTTTAAATATAGCAGCTGCTGGAAGTCTTTGTTAAACCCAAAGGTGCACCTAGTCAGTATCGATTTAACTAATCTTTTTCCTTAGTATGGGTTAAACTTTGATAATGTGCATGTTTATTATTTTTTAGATGAAGAGTAAACACTTGTTTAGATTATCTGCTCATTTGAGTGCATGCACACGCATGCACACACGCCTTGGTATCATGACTGGCAAGAGATAACATTCTCTCTACTCTTACTAATTAGCATCTCCATAACAAAATCCTAGAAACAATGACACACTCATACATGCTAATACAGGCATAGACTCCCTTTATAAAAGGGGCCACTAAAGAACAATTTAAGTTGCTTGAGGAGGAAAGAAGGGATTTGAGATACAGGATGAACACGTGTACCTTTTGAAATTCACATCCACAAACTACCTATTCATTTAAGAAACAAAAACAAAAACAAAGCTGTTTCACTGATACTCAGCAACAGCACTGTGTATTAAAACCTCAAAGCACCTGTTGGTTTGCATTTACTCCCTTCTCATTATAATCGATTCTTAACTACGAAATAGCAAAATGCACTTTAAAGCAGGAAGCAAGAGTTAGCCTCCAAAACATGGCTAAACCGCCACATCATACACTTTTGTGTTTACAACCATCATCCGTTTATGAACCAAATAAGTGAGGTACCACTCCAATGGTATTCAGATGCTAGCTGACTATTAGCCTTTCAACTACTGACAGTGGGTACAGGTTTGGAAATCCTATTCCGTTTAAAAGTAGCAAGCAGATCTCTTTTAACACGAAAGGGACTCAGAGCTGAGCACAAAAGGTGGGAGCAGTGAATTTACTCCTGGATGGAAAAACCTAGGTTGGCTGAAGTCAGAAAATGCTTTTGAGATCAGCTTGTTAAGAAGCTCCCCATCTGAGATCCTTGGAACTGAGAAAACAGAAATGACCTCCTGCACTTATTCAACATTTCAAGGAGAATTTTTAAAGACCTCATAAGATTATCAGTGAAAAAGCTGCTCTGGATAACCAATACAGGTATTTTTTAGGCCCTACATCTTTTCTGGTCATACCAGCATTACCAACAATATTTCTCATCATCAGCGCCCAGGACAATAAGTTTCTCATGTCCCCGCATTGATACTACATTCTCTCTACCTTATATGCCAGTCCCCACTGTCCTTTAAACTTCTCTTTATCTTACAAGATCCACCTCAAGTATTATCTCTTTAAAAAAAAAAAGAACACATTTTTATTTGTTTTGAGACACACACAGAGAGAGAAAGTGAGAGAGAGAGAGAATGGAGAGAGAGAGAGAGAGAGAGAGAGAGAGAGAGAGAGAGAGAGAGAGAGAGAGAGAGAGAGAGAGAGAGAGAATGAGAGCACAAGCAGGCGAGCACCAGAGAGAGAATCCCAAGCAGGCTTAACCAACTGAGCCACCCAGGAGTACCATCTCTTAATGAAAATATTATCTCTTAATGAAAGCATGAGCTCTGCAGCCAGATTACTTGCCTGGGTCCAAGTTGCGGCGCTAACACTGATTGTAAGACTAGTCTAGGTCTCATCAGGTATCCCGTCTGCATCCCAGGTCCTTCCCCAGCAAAATGGAGATGATGATAGTACCTACTTCTTCAGACTGATGTGGAGATTAAATAAGATAATGCATATAAAGCACTCAGCAAGGAATAAACAATAAACGTGCAGTTGTTGTTACTATCATATAGTATGAGTTCTATAACTAATCAGGTTTCCCAAAGGTGCCCATAAACTTAATAATCCAGGTGGCGTGTTCTTTCTAAAATTCCAAAACCAAAGATATCACTTGACTCAGTTTTTCTAAGGCCAAACACCCAAAGGGAGTCCAAGTTCTAATAAAACACCCGACATGTTAATAACCCTGTAGAAGGAAGACAGGCTATCCTACCATACGATGAAATTCACAAAGCTAGTCACTGCATGCAGATGTTATCACCATAGCATCAGACTTTGCAGAACATTTTCAATGATAAAACCACCACACAAAAAAAAAAAAATTCTGGGAGCCCTGAGAAAAGTGGAGTGAACTTCACCTGAAGCAGATTTTGCAAGCTCTTAAAAATGTGATTTGCCCCTGTACTTCTTAGTCTCTCCTTACCTGGACCAGATGATACTACCAACACCTAAGGAGAACACTGAAATTCATTATTTCGAATTTGACAATGCCAACTAGCCTTTATTTAATATCATTCCTGATAACACCCAGTCATCCTGTAAATATCTTAAAGTGCTCCAAATACAGTTTTTTTCATCTGCCATTCAAGTACTGCTTCAAATCAATCAATGATAATAAAGACAGCTTTCAAGAAGCAATGGACATCCAGGCAAGGACTGAATCAGGAAAGATCATACATAGCTGCTCCTCACTGAGTCTCCCCTGCTTCATCACACTATCTTCGTGTGTTCAAGCAAGAATCCTCAGGAGTAATTCTGGATCCGACCCCCACCCCCACCCCCGCCCTAATCCCCAAATCCAGCTGGTCTGATTGGCTCTACCTCCAAAGCAGATGTCTAATTGAGGAAGCTATCATCTCCATGGTAACCACACTGGTCCAAATGACCATTTCTCACCGGGACTACTATAATATCTGCTAAAGGGTACTGCAGCTTCCTAAGTGGTATCTAGTCACAGCATGATGATATTGGTAGGATAGACAGACTATGCCACTGCGTGGGAAAAAAAAAAAAAAACTGGATTAAAAAAAAAGTACTTACTTTATGATCTCACTCATCTAGAACTCTACAAAATAGAAACAAATATATTGTGACAGAATGCAGATCAGTAATGGGTGGCAGAGAGGGGCAAGAGGAAAGGATGACCAAGGGACACAAGGAAACTTTTCGGTGATGGGTATGTTCACTATCTAGACTGTGGTGGTTTCATGGATATGTGTGTGTATATACTTTTTGATCTGTGTGTATACACATCCACACTGATGTATAAACTTATCAAATAGCACACTTTAGTTTCCTGCAAGTTATGCCAATTAAACACAAACACAGGATGATATTCTTAATAAAATGCAACGTGTGGCATTTGCTTCAAATAAACCAGGGGAAGAGGGGAGCAAGGACAAAACGGGTAGAAATACAGATGAAACAAGATTAGACATGAGTTGATAATGTTTACAACTAGGTCCTAAGGACATGGGGGTATGATATACTAATGTCTTGACTTTTACCTATTTGAAATTTTCTATAATAAAAACAATTTTTAAGTTAAAGGGGAGCAAATCATGAACCAGGATAAACTAAAAGAAGAAAATTACTATGCTGGCTCCAGAGCCCAGACTGCTGGTAGCCAAAGACTTCCTTAGAAGTTGAAGAGCAGGGGAATGTGGATTTTAAAGGGAGACATTTTATTCTCTACTCTATCACCTGAGAAACGTGCATGCTCCTTTGAGAGCTACGCCATCCTTTCCCTGGTTGGCTCAAAGCTGGGCTCCCTTGCACACTCTCTCTGACACACACACACACACACACACACACACACACACACACACACACACACACACACACTTCCCACAGATGGACAAGAATCTCTCTAAGGTGCCCGCCCAACTCCATGGCCAGTACATAAACTTCACCAGTACTCAGGACTAGACATCCTCACTAAGGTCTTCCCAGAACAAAATGGAAGAAAACAGCCTCTGTCAGTCCCCCTCTCCTGCCTGTTCAGTTTCCTCCCTCCTGCCAGGTCTCCCTGACCCCCAACCAACCTTGCTGTCACAGCCCATTCTATACGTACCTGAGAAACCTAGCTAGTGTTTGATTCTGCAGCAAAATGCAACAAAGTTCCAAAAGGTCTCAGCCCTCCCAGGCCGATGAGTCAGCAGGAAAACAGGAGGCCAAGAATCACACTAGGAGAATTCTCATTCCAGCTGTACCACTTCCTAACTGAAGATGCACAGTGAAGCTGTCATCCAACAACAGTCTAGCTCCGCATCTGTAGGCCTCTAGCCCACCTGCATTGCTACCAGGCTCGGGGACACATCCAACGATTTTGTTTCTTGAGCCCCGTCTGGACTGTGTTTGCTTTGTTTCAAATGTCTGCCTCTAGGGTAAACTAGATTTTGAAACACAAATATGCACAATTCCCCAAGGTAAAAGACACGTCCAGGAGTCTGTTCACTGCAGTCATCCATATCCCCAAAGCACTGATTTCTACCGTGTACATAATTAGAGAGAAGAAGCAGACAGACACCTGCCCAATGACAATGAAAAAGCAACAGAGGGTGATGGAGAACCCCACGTGATGTAGTAGCTGGAAGCCCAGAAGTCAAGAATTATCCACAACCACCACGGAGGCAGGGGTATACCTCGAGAACAGAGCCTGGCACACAGAGTCCCTCAGTCAGTTTTCGGTGAGTGGTGAATAAAGCCACAGGTGGAACAATAAATGGACAGGTAAGCGAGCAAAGGCTGACAAGGGAAAACCCACCTGTTCTATGGTGGTGTAGAGAAAGTAGGTGCTTTTAGCAATGTCAGTGAGAGGGTAAACATTACGGAACAGGCGAATTAATGAATTCTTCTTGCAGTCCCCAGCATCAGGGAATTGGGCCTCATTCTACCAAGTAAGCCTGACTCTGACATGGTGCCTTCCACAGTTCATCTGTTCTGTACATTCAACACAGCCAATGTGAAGGTTTTAAGTAAGGAAGCAGCGACTTTGTCAAAAACGTAAGTACATCACTGATAGAGGCGAGTGTTTACTGACTCGCAGTTAAGGGGGTTCCATGCATTATTCTAAGTGTTTTACCATTGTTACGCCACTGAATTCATTTCAGAGATCTATGGTGAAGGTGCTAGGTTGTGCCTGATTTTACACCTGAGAAAACTGAGTAGCAAAGAGAAAAAGTAAGTTGTCCAAAGGTCTGCTGCTAGAAATAGAGCAAAATAAGATTTGAGATCCTAGGCAGCCTGTCTCCAGGGGCCACCCTCTACTCACTGAACTATATTGCTTCTTGCTAAGCAAGAATTTACTGTAGGATAGGGAATTTAAGTGGTATTGGGTTGCAAATAAGATCCCAAGAGATGGCAAAGGTTCCACCCAATTCATCTGATCACAATAGGGTAAGAGTTAGTCAAAAGTTGATAATGTAGGTGTTTGTAAAAAGAGAGAATGTGAGAGAGACTCCCCCGTATAGACTGCTGCTGTTACACATCAAATGTAAGTGAGACAGCTAGTTCTTCTGTAACAATTGGGGGCTGAAACTCCATAAACATATTGCATTCATTCAGTATGGACAGTGTCCTTTGCCCATGGCTGGCACTGTAGTAACGACACACAGAGGGCTAGGGTGAGTCCTGCCCATGAGGAACACATGGCCTAGGAGGGGAGCAAGGGCTACGTAAGGAGGTTCATGACAACACAACTAGTGGGAAGTAGAACTGTGGACACACAAAGGGGAAGTAAGCACCCCCAAGACACTTTCCATAATGAAAGACATAAGAAAGGAAAGAGACCTCTTAGAGTTGTGGAAGCATCCTTCTTGTAGGCTCTCATGAGTGTATTTTCACTAAGTCCGTAGCAAATGGGAGCTGATTCCTGCTGAACCAAGCTCCTCCAGGACAGAACCATTCTCTGCTCAGTTGGCTTCATGTGAACCTGGGTATTCAGCCCTTCTCCAGTGTCCCTCTCCCACCATCACACTTCTGGCCCTTTTGATTCCTAGGTTCCTAGGAAAATCAGTTATAAGGTCAAATCCTTATTTGTTGTTAGTTCCTTCCAAAGACAGGGTCTCCACGATGCTATCGATTCTTTCAGTGGAATCATGCCCATGGGCTGCACAAGGAACTCCATGATATGAGTTCATTGCCTCCTCAAATGATGGGTTTTATGAGAAGTTATGTACTGTGAGCTTAGGTTAGAAATAGTCCACATCATTCCCAATCTCAAGCCGTGTTTTGGACAAAGGATGAAGATAAAAGGCAACGAATACATAAAAGACTTTTGTAAGAAGTACAGCGTAAATACGGCAGAAGAAAAGATAGGGGGAAAGTGTCTTTTCATTTCATGTTAACAGCCAAAGAGAAAAAGCTTATTTAGATTTCAAGAAGAAAGGAATAATATCAGTACACAAAGCAAGCTTTAAAGGTGAGCTTTATCATCGTGTCAGTAGAGCTTTTTAGTACAAACTCTACAGATTATGGTATTTCTAATAACTCCTTGCTGCCCTAGGGAAAAGTACTTCATTGCCTAACTTTTATCTGAGTTCATGGCTATTTTCCTTTCATTTTTAAAGCTTAGCTTATCTTAGTTCATCAAACAATTTTTTTTCTTTTTTGGATGACAGAAATCTCATTTACACTCCTGAACATCCTATTACCCTTGACAGGTACCTAGCATTCTGCCATGCGCATCTACTTACTTATGTGCGGGAAATGAAAAAAAAAAAAAAAAACACAAAAACAGGCATTTGTTTCTTCACCGTCCACAGACAGAATAAACTCTTAACGGAAATAATAAAATATTTGGGCGATGAACACGTGACTGCTCTTAAATGTTCATATATTCAAATTGAGGACATTTTTTATTTGACAGGTTTGGTCAAATGCCCAAGAGAATGATTCAAAAATAAAGAGAACACTTGGAATCAATGGGTTAGTTAGGTCATGAAAAAATTGGACACTACAATCCAGATCTTAAAAAAGTTCTGAATGTATACTCACAAAGACTTAACGACTTTGGATAACCAGATCAAAAATAGTGCTTTGAAAGTTCATAGAGCTGTAGCACTCGAAGGCAGGGTTTCTTACAGTATGGTTTCATCCCTCTCCCTAATCAACGGAATCATGGAGGGCTTACTACAGGTACTGATTCTGAATTCACACCGAATTCTGCATTTTTAGGTAATGTGCCAGTTTTTGTTAAGATAAACCAAACTAGTAACAGCATTCCAATCTGCAAAGGACACACGAGCCCCACTCTCTTTAGCATAAAGTTTGGGTTGCTTTGGTAGGTGGATGGAAGCAACAAAACACAGAAGTGTGCAGGGAGAAGTGGAGACTTGAAGTGTTTGTAATGCATACTGTCCCATTTCTCAGAGAGTGCACAGAGATGGCTTGATGGCACCCAAATCAGGTGTTTCTGTCTGAACCCATCCTGCTACCCAGGCCATAGTCAACCATAAAGATTATCCAGGGAAATGATCTGCATCTGCATCGGCATCTGTATCTGCTGGAGATTCCCTGACTAACTAGATTCTCACTGCTGCTGGGGCTGGGGGTGTGGGGTGGGAGGTATATAAACAGAGAGAATCAGACAAGCCCAATTGGCCAAGAACTGGATGGAGTCCACCCTAACTGTTACCGTGGCCATATCTGAAGTATCCAGAGCTGATGATGCTACATGTGGGGCCACCATTGTTCCGTGATGATATTGCAGTTGGTATATTATGCTAAGAATTAAAACAAGGAAACGTGGTAACTTAGTATATATTATAACGTGTCAACAAGAAGGCAAAGAAAAATCTTGGTTTGTACTTTGTTGGCAATTACTAATAGATATGAAAGTTACCGTTCCTCCTAGGAGGCAAGGATCTTGCCAACAGAAATACAACGCTAATACAGGAGCACCTTCCAAGGGTTCATCTGAGAGTATACTGAATGGCCTGAGTATTTAATGTGATTTGATAAGGCAGAACTGGTTTCTCCATGGCCCACAAGTATTAAATTCTAGAATTCCTATGAGTTTGCTTGATGCATTGATAAGCCAAGTAAATCTAGGAGGGGATTTGGTGAAGCCACATGCCCTAGACATATGACAGCTAATTTTTGACTTAAAAAGTGAACGAATGACCTCCAAAAGACATCAACAATTGTACCTCACAGATGTGCTGTGAGCTTGAGATGCTCACACATGTGCTGCATCACGAAGACGGTAAATGTTAAAAACAATGGTAGTATTATATTAATGGCTGCTACCCTTTTTTCCAAAATTTTGCCAGAGGTTATAAAGAAGTTGGCAACTCTGACATTCCATGCAGCCTGCTGCCGATGACATTGCTGCCTTAATGGAGCACAGCCTACAGCCTCTTTGTGAGCAAAACTCACTTTGATTATGCCACTGGTGGCAGCCTTTCTGTGACAGCTGAACACGTCCCTAGCTGATACTACTTGCACTTACTCAATGCCATTCAAATACAATTTCATGTTTTGTTAGCACAGATAACATCAATAATGTCACTCTAATTGAAGGTGAAATTATTACCAACATCACTCAGCAGATGACGTTGGGGAAAAGATACTACAAAGGTTTCCTAAATGACGAAGGGTCTTGGAGAATACCAGTGTTCTATCTCATAAGCAAACCCTCGCAGAGTAAACTGTGGGGCACAGGGTTCTCTCTGTTACATATCACTTGAAGTTTAGGAGTGTTTTTCCTTATAAATATTTGGAAAAGTCCATGGTAGAGAAGGGTTTCCTTAATCCCAGAGAGTAAAATGAAAGAAGGCTTTTGACACACAAACTCCTACAATCAGTAAGTAGGTCGAGACAACCATGAGGCTGTAGACACAGGCTACCTTTCATGAGAAGGGAAGAATGACTTAGAGGCTGAAAGCCAGAACCCTGGAGGAGCTAGGACCATGTAAAATCATTCCCAGGCCGTAAGACCCAATGAAAGGACTGCCTACCTGTACCAGCTGAAATTCAGGATTGCTATGGACCAGTGACCCATTCATGATAACCTCCTTCCTTTCTTTGGAACAGCAACGTTTGTGTTTTGTTGGTTTGTTTGTTTTTTCTGTGTGTGTGTGTGTGTGTGTGTGTGTGTGTGTGTGTGTGTGTGTGTGTGTGTGTTTTGTGTGTGTTTTCTGGTTATCACATGCCTGTGTTGGATGTATGCTGAATTCATAGGTCTTCATTCATAGGTCTTCAGATTGAAAGTGTAGTCGAGGACCAGTGCGCCCAAGGAGACTCATTCACACCTGGACCTAATTTAGATAACAATATCCTGGACTTTGAGCTGATGTTACAAGGGTTGGGCCTTTAAGAGGGAGGATTCTTGGGGTAGGGTGAGGATATTTTTCATGCAGGAGGAGAGTGAATAATAGGAGGACAGCAGACAGGCTGTGGCAGTCTAAAATATGTTCATAAATTCTCTTTTAAGCCCTTCAAAAGGGGGACCTCCATTCCCTTTTCCTTAAGCATAGGCCAGACGTACAGAATGATTTTGAAAACTAGAAGAAAGTGGAAGTGATAGTGAGTTAAAAACACTCTAAGGAGCAGATATTGTAGTTCCAGTGGTGTTGTGATTAGGGGAAAATCGATTGAAGGGGCAACTGGGCATTAGAGGCTAGGATTCTATGAGTGGAAGAGATGAACATAAGCGAAGAGAAACAAAAAGTATATAAAATCAGGGAGGGGGCAAAACAGAAGAGACTCATACGTATGGAGAAGAAACTGAGGTTCACTGGAGGGGTTGTGGGAGGGGGGATGGGCTAAATGGGTAAGGGGCACTGAGGAATCTACTCCTGAAATCATTGTTGCACTACATGCTAACTAAGTTGGAGGTAAATTTTAAAAAAATAAAAATAAATCAATTAAAAAAAGAAACTAGAATTCTACACTATCAAAATTATCAATTAAATTTGAGAGTGGACTCAAGATATCTTCAGACGTGCAAAGACACAGAACATTCGATTGTACTCATTCTTCATTAGGAAGTTATCTGAAGGTGTATTCCAGCAAAACAAGGAGAGAAAATATAAAGAAAAATTATACTTAATAATAGGCAACACTAACATAGTGTTTATTTTTGTGCCAGACACTGTTAATGGTTATTTTCACATATTATTACATATGAACCACACAGCAAACTTACAAAGTATATACAATTACCATTCTTATCTTCGAGAGGAGGAAACCGGGTTATAAGGAAGCCAAATAACTCATCCAACATCCATCTTACACAGTTGGTAAGGGGAACAAGTAAAGTCTAACCCCAGGCCGTCTGGCTCAAGAGTCCAGGCTTTTAATTGCTCCCTAACTTCCCAGATGGCCATATTACCATGAAACCATGGAAACAAACTGGGAGCAGGGCAGAGGAAAATCACAGGAAAGAAGCTATGAAGCAGACCTACTGAGTCACCACCTAAATGAGGCAGGAAAAGAGAAGGGTCCAGTGAGAGACCGCTAAGAGGTTAGCAGGAAGATGTCATAAAGTGGCATGATTTGAGAACACTGAAAGAGTGCAATAAAACAAAGAAGTGCAATTAGAAAATTAAGGAGAACCAGATAATATCCATAAGACGGCCTTAGTCTGAATGAGCCAAGTGAAACATGGCATGGTTTAAAGCACTGATGGAATACAAAGAGAAAGGATCCATTTCACCTTGATGCTAGAGATGTCCTCATTCAGCAGGTCCAAGGACTCCTGGAAAAGTGTGGTAAATCTAATGTTTGCATATTATTTAATAATCCCAATAATTTAAACCATTTATTAGTTTTCAAGTTTTAGAATCAACCTTGAACCCTCTAAAGAGACTTGATTGCAGTGCATAAGAGCAGGGTTAACAACAATGACAAACAGAAGCCCAAAGCTGATAGGAGACAGACAAAAAGTGCAGCAAGTTTAAGGAAGACCTTTATCGTACAATGTACGGAATGAAAAATGATAGTACAGGTAAGGGAACTAGATCTCTATTTGAATATACACCTTGTGGGGTATCTGAGTGGCTCCGTGAGTTCATAATCCAACTCTTGATTTTGGCTCAGATGATGATCTCACAGTTCATAAGACTAAGATGTGCATTAGGTTCTGCACTGACACCTCAGAATTCTCTCTCTCCGCCACTATCCTGCTTGAGCATACTCTCTCTCTCTCTCTCTCTCTCTCTCTCTCTCTCTCTCTCTCTCTCTCTCAAATAACATACATTCATACATACATACATACATACATACATACATACATACATACATACATACATACATACATACATACATAGAAACATGAAATTATATCTTGTGATGGTTAATTTCATGATTTAACTGGGCTAAGCCACAGGGTACCCAAATATATAGCTAAACATTATTTCTAGTGTATCTGTGAGGACATTTCTTAGTACAATTAACATCTGTACATCACTAGACTAAGCAAGACACACCGCCTGCCAAACACTGGGTGGCCTCAACTAATCGATTGAAGACCTGAATAGAACAAAAGGCGGAGTAAGAGAGAATCCACTGTGTCTATCTGACTGTCTTCAAGCTGCGATATTGGTCTCCTGACTTCAGGCTCAGACTTGGAATGGAACATACATCATCAGCTCTCCTGATTCTTAGGCTTTTGGAGTCTGCCTGGAACTAAACTACTGGATCTCCTGGGTCTGCCCTTCTCAGCCTCCGTAATCCTGTGAACCAATTCCCATTGATACTGAGTCTCTGGAGAACCCTAACTAGTACCTATATGTAACTTCATCCGTTATGTGTTTTGCCCTCAGATCCAGTTCCTGCACTTCTCCTACAGACTGTGTTTCCTGTTTCCTTGCCAACTGGCTTCCAGAGGGCTTTGACCAATGGGTGTTTGATGGGAGAAAGGGAGGAAGGGATAAGCCCAGAGGTTTTTCTCTCTCCCGCTCCACTTCCTACCAGTGATTTTATCTCCTCCAAATTCTAGCTCCTTTCCAAGAGCCTCTTCTCCCATGTTCTCAGTTCCTGCTAGGTATGGTTCTGAATTTCTCTAGCTCTGCGGGTGGAAACAGCTTTCTGATGATACTAATTCCTGATTGCTTCGCCATCCTTTGTTTGGCTTCTGGGATTTCCCATCACGTGTGTAACTGTTTAAAATACCTATAGTGACTCACCGGCTGGCTGGACCTGACTGAAACAGTATACAGATAGAAGTTCGGGAATATATCGGAAGGTGAGGAGAGAGAAGACAGGTGGCTTAAGCGACCTATACGTCAACGTCACATAGGAAGTCAGTAGACGGTGCTTAAAACTGACAAATCAATAAGCAGCAGTATACTATACTACTTATCTTCATGAAGATTCCTAACAAAAGAATATAAACCTGGAACAGTTAAAAGTGTTGCCTCAAATAATGGAGACAGTAAAGAGACCTGTGGTTGCCAGGAACTCAGGGGGGAAGGGAGAGATGAATAACAGATGAAGCACAGGGAATATTTATGGCAGTGAAACATCTTGTAAGACAGTGAAATGCTTTGAATCATGGCATTGTGCGTTTGTCAAAACTCAGCGAACTGCACACCACAGTGAATGCTAAGCTAAACTTCGGACTTTAGTTAATAATAGTTTTCATATGGGCTCATCCATTGTAACAAATGCACTACACTGACACAAGAAGTTTACAATAGGGAAAACTATGTTTTGGGGGGTAGGAGGGAGAACAGGGGAACTCTGCACTTTCCAGTCTTTTTTTGTAAACCAGCTTTTTAAAAGCTGTTTTAGAAAATAAACTCCCTCAATGAAAGGGAGGCAGAGAGACAGAAGAGGAGGAAAGGAAAGAGGGAGAAAGGGAGCTAGTTAAAAGTCATGGAGGAAACTTAAGTGTGGATTAAAAGACCAGTGGCTATTAGGGTTTAGGGGGAGAAAGGAAGTGGTAATAGGCGGAGCACAGGGCACTTTAGGGTGGTGGAACTATTCTGTATGATACGGCAATAGTAGATACATACCTTTATACATTTCTCAAAACTTATGAATCTATATAACACAAAATAAACCCTAACTGTTAGTTAATGATAATGTGTCTAATGATAATGTGTCATTCAAGAATGGCTCATCCACCACTTATAATTAATGTATCCACATTAGTTCAAGGTACTATAGAAACTACTGGGGGTGAGGAACCTGTATTTTTTGTGCAATTTGTCTCTAAATCTAAAATTGTCCTTAAAAAATGGTCTGTTTAAAAAAAAACCCTGATTAAAAAAAAAAAAAAGAAAAAAGAAAACAAAAGAAAGTGTTGCCTCTGGGGAAGAGGTGTTC
>NW_028240197.1:0-34790 GCF_028749965.1 Puma concolor
AACACGGGTTAAGAGCACTGACTCCCTGTGTAGTCGAAAATCTGTGTATAACTTTTGACTCTCCAAAAACTTAACTACTAATTGCTTACTGATGACCAGAAGCCTAACTGGTAACGTAAAGTCAATTAACGTACATTTTGTTGTTATATGTATTATATACCCTATTCTTACAATAGGTAAGCCAGAGAAAATAAGATGCTAATAAGAAAATCATAAGGTGGGGCACCTGGGTGGCTCAGTCAGTTAAGCGTCTGACTTGAGCTCAGGTCATGATCTCACGGTTTGTGGGTTCGAGCCCTGCATCAGGATCTGTGCTGACAGCTCTCTCTCAAAACTAAATCAACATTAAAAAAATAATTTAAGAAAATCATAAGGAAGAGAAAATACATTTACAGTGCTATACTATAAAAAAAAAAAACAAAACCCACGTATAAATGGACCTGCACAGTTCAAACCTCTGTTTTTCTAAAGTCAACTGTACTTTGTTTCTTTTCGCTGCTGAATAATAGGCTATTCTATGGATATAACACATTTTATTTATCCATTCGTTGGTTGATGCGCATTTGGATTGTTTCCACATTTTAGCTATTATGAATAATTCTCCTATGAACGTTCATGTACAAGTTTTTACATGGATATATATTTTCATTTGTCTTGGGTATATACCTAAGAGAGAAATTGTTGGGTCATATGGTAATTCTGTGTTTCACCTTTTGAGGAAGTGCAGGCTGTTTTCCAAAGAGGCTGCATTACTTTCCATTTCCACCAGCGGTGTATCAGAGTCCCAGTTCCTCCGCATCCTGGTCAACACTTGTTACTTCTGTCCTTTGATAATATCCTAGTGGGTATGAGGTGGTATCTTATTCTGGTTTCGACTTGCATTACCCTGATTGCTAATGATGTTAAGCATCTTTTCATGTGAATATTGGCTAAACGTATACCTCCTTTGGAGAAAAATCCACTCATAACCCTCATCCGTTTTTAAATTTGGTTATCTTCTTCTTATTGAATCGTAGAAGTTCTTTATACATTCTAGATACAAGTCCCTTATATTTTCTAGATAGAAGTTCCTTATCAGATACATGATTGCAAAAGTTTTCTCCTGTCCTGTGAATTATCTTTTTACTTTCTTGACAGTGTTCCTTGATGCACAAAAGATTTTTAACTTTGATGATGTCCAGGGTATAACTTTTTCTTTTGTTGCTTGTGTTTGGGTGTCATATATTACAAAAATGTCTAATCTAAGGTTAAGAAAATTTACAGTCATGTTTTCTTTCAACATTTTTATAGTTTTAACACTTACAATTAGGTCTTTGATCCATTTTGAGTTACTTTTTGTATAAAATGTGAGCTAGGGATCCAAAAGAATATTCTCTT
Source organism: Puma concolor (assembly GCF_028749965.1). NCBI lineage: Eukaryota > Metazoa > Chordata > Mammalia > Carnivora > Felidae > Puma > Puma concolor. Next base: position 1,378 of record NW_028240197.1, read on the forward strand.
TGCATGTGACTGTCCAGTTGTCCCAGCACCATTTATTAAAAAGACTGTTCTTTCTTCATTGAATGTGCAAGTACCTTTGTCAAAAATCAGCTGACCAAACATTGGAAGGTTTATTTCTGGATTGTAAATTCTATTCCATTAATGTATATATCTAGTTTTATGCCAGTACCTCCCTGTCTTGATTACTGTCACTTTGTAGTTTTTAAACTCAAAAGTGTGAGTCCCCTACTTCTTTTTCCTTTTTAAGATTACTTTTGCTTTTTGGAGCCTGAGCTTTATCATATGAATATTAGGACCAGCTCATCAGTTTCTGCAAACAAACCAGCTGGAATTTTTTATAAGAATGTATTGACTCCGTGGATCAGTTTAGGGAATATTGTTACATTCACAGTATTAAGTCTTCCAATCCATAAACATAGGATGTCTTTTCATTTATTTAGGTCTTCTTTAATTTCTTTCTATAGTGGTTTAGAGTCTCCAGAGTATAAGTTTTGTACTTCTTTTGTTAAAATTATTCTTAGGCATTTTATGCTTTTCATGCTCTTGTAAATGAAATTGCTTTCTTAAGTTTTCTTTTCATTTGCTTGTTGCAACTCTATAGCAATACAGTTGATTTTTGTATGTTGATACAAGACTGCATTTTCTGCTTCTGAAATTATTCAGTTCATGCTATTTTTGTGAAACTCGTATTCATTCTACCATTACATGAATTATGACTTTTCTTACAGCCAATGGAAAGTTATATCGTAATAGACTACTGAAGGCTATGAAGTCTCTCAAAAGTAAGTAAAAAACGAAATTATAAGGCATGTTATCTAGGTCTCCAGGTACACCATCCAAGCATGAATCTTGGCCCTATATAAGCTTTTATTTATAATTCTCCCAGCGTAACTACATCTTACCTGCTGTTAATATACACTTTCTCTTGGCAGGAAGTCCACTGTCTTCTTAGATTTTTTTCAACTTTTTCTCAAGAAGAAAAACCAACCCTGGCAAAAACAAACAAAAAACCCTGGTTGTTATTGAAAAGCAATGGTCAGCTACAATAATCACTAATAAGTCAAGCCAGTAAACAAAAAAGAACCCTACTTTTTATGCAGAGTAATTAAGTTAGTGGTCTGCAGTTCTGTTTGTTCCAGCACCTTAACCTTGTCTTACTTTGTAGGCTTGTCCACAAGAATAGACTAAAGGAAATGCGGTTCTGACTCCATTGACTTTCTATTTGAGTCTTTAAGTGGAAAAGCCTATTTGGGATTTCAGCCTTGTCAAAGTGTAATAATAACAGAGGCATGAAATATATTTTATCTTTTGTTTCTTTTGTTTTAATAATATGTGGTCATTGAAGTTAATAATAGTTTTCCTAAAAAACATTTTTAAATTTTACTATTATACAACTTTTTTTTTTCAAGTGTTGCTTTACTGTCTCTTTCCTAAGATGGGAAGATTAAAAAGAATTACCTCCATACTAGTTTGGGAAATATGGGAATGGGGCTCACAGACGAGGAATTTGCTGGATTGTCAGGAGACCTACAAGTTGATGGTGAGTACCAAAGGTAGCATTCAGGATCTATTTATCTTGATCTTCGATTTAAAGGGGTATCAATTAAAATTATGTTGTGAGACAAATTTAGCTGGACTTTATTATACTCTAAAAACAAAGTGTATCTTTTTCTGAGCTCATGTCATTGATTACATGTCTCTTTTGGACTTCTGTAGCAAACGGGAATGTTGATCTGCATGACGTGATGGAAGGAATGAAAGCTATTACAGGTGAGCACAAAGTCACTATAAACCTAAATTCCCATTGGAACACTGACTATATTTTACCATTAACCTTAAATGCCATGTTGATTCTGTTACTGTACTCCGTATTATAAATATTTGCCCAGAGTTGGGCTTTGTGGTATTCGTGTTTTGGTAATAAAATTTTAGCTTCAAGTCTTGGTAAGAAGACCCTTACTCTCTTAAAAAAATAATCTAAAAATAACTTTTTTAGAGTCACTAAATTTCCCTCACGAGCCTTTCTCTTTCTGATTAAGGGAAAGTTGACATCAAAAACCTGGAAACCGTTCTAGGTGACATGGGAATCAAGCTCACAGACCAGGAACTTGAAGATCTGAAAGAAAACCTGCCAGTCAGTGGTGAGCACGTGAGATACCATTGGATTTTGAGCTTTAGGTGTTATGTACCGTTAGCAATGAAAGGAATGGAACGAGGGAACTTTTTACGCAGAAGAGGTCCAGATTGTAGATGGGACAAGAACACTGACAAAGAAGTTGAGAATGTAGTATTTGGACACAGGTGGCATGGCCACTAGAAGAGTCTGCGAAGTTCTGAGGACAACAAAGTTTGCCTTTCCAAAATGGCCGCTTTTGAATCTCATCTTTTTGTTATCAAATTCAAGAGTTGATATTTTATGAAATAGAAAGTCAAATTTACATTTTTTAAATAAGTATATTTTTAATATTTTAAATCTTTTCTTCTGTTCTATATTCAAGCATATTCTTTGAATCAGCTTGAATTCCTGAATGGCTATTTAAAGTGCATAACAAAATGCCCAGTAACAAAATGCTGTTATAATCTGAAGGGGAGGAGAGCGTTCTTATGCTATTTTATATCATTTTATGAGCTTCAAGTTATGTGTTTTTTCTGTTACAGTTGATAATACAGTTGCTCTGAAAACTTTGAAGGATGAAGTGAAAGCTTTTACAGGCAAGAATTTGTTATAAATGATTTGCAACAAATTGTGGTTTACACTAAAAATTTTAATAGCATTTTCTCAAAATTCTACTACTGCTTTACAGATTCACATACTTTCAGTATTCATTTTGATAAATATGTGCATCTACTGATCAACATCTTAATCTAACATTATCTGGGTTTATAAGTAAAACAAAAGGACTATTTCTTCATTGTAAGTCATATATTCTTTGATGCTTTTTTTCAGTAAAAGTGCCTGGCTCTTATTTATACACCCAAACCTAGATGATCACAGCAAAAGCAGGGTGGAGCTGTAGAAATAAAAGTCCATTACCAACAGCTAATTACATAGTTTTAACAAAGTAAAGTAAAATATGTCACACTTTGTTAATTGTGTCTTGTATCATACTAACCGTCTCTTGACCTTATTTCTGGATAATTATATGACCAGATTTGCTTCTGTACTATGTGATATCATTCCCAGTGTTAGGGATACATCCCATTTGCTAATATCGAGGGACAAATTCTATTTTTTATTTAGCATTTGACTCTTTTTATTAGAAAATCTTTCACTCCATCTTTCCTTTTCATTCTGGTATCAGAGTAAGGACTAGAGCAGCAAAAGTAAATGTTTAGATCGTGTTAAATAATCAGATTGTCCGTTAATAGTTTAACCTGTAACTATTCTGTCTTTTCAAAGGAGAAAAGGTTGATTCCAGGGACCTACAAAATACTCTAAAAGACATGGGGATTGAGCTTACAGACAAGGAGGCCAAGCAACTGAGGAAAACACTGCTCCTTGATGGTAAGTGAATGCCACATAAATGCCACCATGCCTTCCAGGGAACCTGACTTTATGGGTCAGTGCGAGCCATTCTTAATCTTTTAGTAGTACAGTTTTGTCTTAAAATGCCATAAATTAATAGAGAAAGGCACTTCTGACTTGAAAAGAAATTCTTTCATTACCTCGTGGAACACAATCTGAAATTCATCACTACATTGCCATATAGTAATCTGAGTGACTAATACTATCCTCTCAGATTGGTATTAGTTTTGCAATAAGAGCAAGGAAACATAATGAAGGAGAAAGAGGACATCAGTAGAATAAAAAGGAAGAAATATTTTAATGTATTTTTTAGAATGGCACCATGGGAGAGTTTAATAAATGTCTGTAATTCCAAAGAATGGGTAAGTTTGTCACTGTGGAAAACATCTATCTATCTCTATCTATCTATCTATCTATCTATCTATCTATCTATCTATCTAGAGCACATGAGCAGGGCAGGGGTAGAGAGAGAGAGAGAGAGAGAGCGAGAGAATCTCAAGCAGGCTCCACACTCAGCACAGAGCCTGACATGGGGTTCAGTCTCATGACGGAGATCATGACCTGAGCCCAAATCAAGAGTCAGATCCTTACCGACTGAGCCAGTCAGGCACCACAAACATTTATATTTTTAAATGTCCACGTCGTATAACTATAAAATAAATGCATTTTTAAAGCAAATCATTGAAATGTATCTTTCTACAATCATATAATTTGTAATGTTTTGGTTTTCTGGAGATCTGAATTGTACTTTTTCTTACAGCCCACGGAAAGGTGTTTCAAAGCAGGTTGCTGAAGGATGTGAAGTATAATAAAAGTGAGTAAGAAGCACAAAGATGAGGCATATGAAATATCCTTAAGCATTAAATTTATATCACTAGGATATAACACCTTATTTTGCTTCTTGTACCACATCTATGTTTTTGCTGGTAGTAATCCTTACTTTATCTTAGATGAAAAGTTCTCTACTGCATTGTGGTTTTTTTTTTTTTTTAACGTTTATTTATTTATTTTTCAACGTTTTTTATTTATTTTTGGGACAGAGAGAGACAGAGCATGAACGGGGGAGGGGCAGAGAGAGAGGGAGACACAGAATCGGAAAGAGGCTCCAGGCTCCGAGCCATCAGCCCAGAGCCTGACGCGGGGCTCGAACTCACGGACCGCGAGATCGTGACCTGGCTGAAGTCGGACGCTTAACCGACTGCGCCACCCAGGCGCCCCGCGGAATTCTTAATTTTTAAATAAAAGTCCCAAAATTTTAGAAATAAATTTTTAGAATGAACAGGGAAGAATGAGATCTCTTTGTTATTTTAGTAACTTAGCCATTTAAAACTACCAGTGTCTGAAGTATCATTTAAAGTTTTTGGAAGCAGGAGTGTTATCTGAATAATTCAACTTAATGGAACTCTTGTCTCTGTACATGGAAGGCACTAGGAGAGATGCTGGGTGAATGCAAAGATTAGTAAGAAAAGGTCCTTGCCCCAAAGAGCTTTTAATCCTGTAACGTAAATTTTTACGATGCAAGGGGAGGGAACAAAAAGGATCAACGATGGGTTCAGTGAATCGGCCGGGAAACATTTTTGTGCAACGACTTTTCATCCTTTGCGTTACTGTATTATTCACGAGCACCATTAAACGTCTCGGAATACTTGCGTCTCTATTCCTATTACCATTTTATAAACCATAAATAGCACACATTTGATTACTCATGAATACAAGCATCACAGTGCAAAAGAAAACCCCAAATCTCCAAGAACAATGCCTAACACATAAGAAATACACAGTGAAATTCTTCCAAATGTATTTATAAATGCTTTCTATACAGTTAACCTATGAACGTAATTCTTATTGGCTCAGAATATTCTTTTAAGATGTTACGTGTGTGGTTTTAACGTCACAACAAAAATCAAATGCCAGTAAGCTGAACATCTTGAACTGCTTATGCACGCTGCATTTGACCATGGGCTGTGCTCTGAGTAAGCTGCAACAGAAACAGAGGCTCCAGCCTGTGGCACGCAACACTAAGACAGGCACACCACGGAAGTGTGAGCTCTGGCCACCGTGGCTCAGGGGTCTCCACGGAGTAACGCCGTCCCCACACTGTTTCAGTGGCCTTCAGGAAGTCCAAAGAACTCACCTAAAAAATGCTCCACTTTTGTCCTTGCTTTATTCTACTGCAGGCAGTGTGCTGAAAAGGGCATACGCCGTCCCTGACACCCCAGCCCACAGTGCCGAAGCATCTTCTGTACAGAACGGTCTAGAGGTGCCATTCATAAGACAGACCAAAACCAAAACAGTAAGTAAACTGTGAGATTTCATGCCCAAACGTTGCCACGCTGGTGAGATTTTCACCTGGCAACAACCGTAGACAGAAACGAAATACAAAATGAGTTTGAAGTACTTAATTGCCATGTGTCTGTGGTTTGTAGCCCAGCTGACCTTTTTTAAAGAGCTTATGACACGTTCTTATCTAGAGCACCAGAATCTAAATTCAGATACTTACGTTATTGCACTCTCCAAGGAAATACAGTGCAAATCCATCAGCTTTTGTGGCTGCCAAAGTAATAAAAAAGGAAGAAACTAATCTCAATGGAAGAACAGACCACGTATGAATTCTTTAAGGTGAGACCTCAGAGAGGAATCTTGTGAAAGGGCTTGTTAACATAATTAACGGTCATGCAGCGAATCGAGCCAACCAATTTATGGCTTTATTCAATGACATAGAACATTTTCATTCATTATTTATCAGCTATTGCAAACTTTAAGACGTGACATCCTCACATGCACACAGCAGCCAGTGCACTACGCAATAATATGTTTGTGAAACTTTAAATGTTACAACTATTGTTAAATATGTTTCGTTTAAGAACGGGATTTAATTGTTAAAGTACTAAAAAATACCAGACACAATATTCATAATAATGAGTAATCAAGGCAAGCATCACCCAAAGAGGATGATGCACGTATCCATGCAGCCTCACGAAGAGAACACGGCTTAACTCTCCTAACACTGCTTCAGGGCCATGTGAAGGCAGTTCCCACGGCAGATAACCGATATTACTCCCGCAGGATCGCTTGCCTATAGACTCACGGTTCACTCCTTTTCACTCGTGCGGCCTTGGGTCAAATATTTGGCCTGCCTTTGCCACAGCTTCCCCATCAGAAAAGAGGTGATCAAAGTACGTAGATCTGCCATCTGCCCCAATAAATTTAAAATGCTTTGTGTTGCTTAAAAATTAAGGATTTCCTTCGTAAAGATGTGATTTAATTCAACAAAACTACACGTTCCAAAGAAACTAGGCTTTATTTAGAAAGCATAGTATATTCCATTTGCACATCTAGCAGATACTTTTTTGAGACTGGGTAAGTTAGGAAGTTTTAGGTTTGACTCATTCTGGTCGTTTCAGAATAGAGTATTTTCACTTCAAACTTAGCCCGAGAACAGAAGCAAATAAATAACTTGCATTTGCCTTGTAATAAGTATATTACTCTTTCCATTTTCTGCAACAGAATAAAAGACACTTTGGTTCAAAAGTTCTACCAGAAGGAATATAAAACATTTCTTACCTATTTTAATGATGCTGCTCAATTCATAAAGGAGTAACTGATTGTCTCCTCCTGTATCTAATCGCTGTTCGATGTAGCTGTTTAATTCATACACAACTCCCTGCATATTCGTATCTTGGTACTTTTAATAAAAAAAAAAAGAAAAAAGAAAGAAAGAAAAAGAAAGGGCATAATTAAATATAATAAGATAAAAATTCCTTAATTTATAAAACATTTTATTAATTATATAACTTTATGTGTGTGTGTGTGTGTATATATAATTTTATGCTTTTACACATTATGCTTTTAAAGAACATTTATTTAAATATAATCTACTAAAAAATTGATTGCAAATTAAATTGCTGTGACATAGAATTATTTACAGGGGTGCCTGGGTGGCTCAGTCAGTTAAGCCTTCGACTTCGGCTCAGGTCATGATTTCACAGCGTGTGAGTTCAAGCCTTGCATCGGTCTCTGTGCTGACAGCTCAGAGCCTGGAGCCTGTTTCAGATTCTGTCTCCCTCTCTCTCTGCCCCTCCCCTGCTCATGCTCTGTCTCTCTCTGTCTCTCAAAAATAAATAATAAATAAAAACTTAAAAAATTATCGGAGCGCCTGGGTGGCTCAGTCGGTTGAGTGTCGGACTTCAGCTCAGGTCACAACCTCACGGTTTGTTGAGTTCGAGCCCCACGTTGGGCTCTGTGCTGACAGTTCAGAGCCCGGAGCCTGCGTTGGATTCTGTGTCTCCTTCTCTCTCTGCCCCTCCCCCACTTGTGCTCTGTCTCTCTCTGTCTCTCAAAAATAAATGAAGGTAAAAAAAAAAGAATTATTTATAGGCGCCATGTATATTTCTATTAAAATATCAAGTGTTACAAATTACAACTTTATTTCTGAAGTTGTATATAGCTATTTGGTAAAAGTAGCATAAAAGTTTGCCAAAAGTGTGCTGCACTGGGTAAAACGAAGGTTATTATTCTCCAGCCACCTGCCACGATGGGGCCACTACCCTGGTCCGATCCAAACTCTACCCCCGGCTCAGGAGGGAGCAGCTCTCATGGCCACCCCATGGCAGGACCAGTTAGCTGCCCCCAGAAGCCCAAAGCTCTGGGCTGCAGGGACACCAGCAGTAGAGGGGTTTGGGGAAAAGGCGGACGCTAGATCTTAGCTACTCCAGCACAAGCTACCGCTGTGACTTCTCTCCAAGGACCCAAAGGCTGTCTTCTAACAAGCTTCCTCACCACTAAGCTTGCCGCCCTAAGCCTGTTCTCCAAACAACAACCATGGTAAGTTCTATAAGCAAAATAAAATTCTGTTACATCCTGGCTTAAAGTCCTTCCCACTGCACTTAGAATAGCAGACTCCCCACGGGGTGGCCTCTCACATTCTACAAAATGCGGTCACTGTCTGCCTACGACACCATCTCAAGCCCCCTTTCTCTTTCTTAACCACACAGATACCTTTCGCTCCTAAAGGTCGATTACTCGCCATTCCTCTTCTTCCTTAAATGCCAGTGTAAGTGTCATTATCAGTGTCAGGTGTCCGATATCATGATTTGGCAACTCCATGCATCACCCAGGGCTCATCACAAGTGCACCCTTTAATCCCCATCACCTATTTCCCCCATGGTCCACCTCCCTCCGCTCTGGTAGCCATCAGTGTGTTCTCTATAGCGAAGAGTCTGTTTCTTGGTTTGTCCTTCTTCCTCTTTTTTAAGCCCCCCCTTTGTTTTCCATTTGTTTCGTTTCTTAAATTCCACATGAGTGAAATCATATGCTCCTTGTCTTTTGCTGACTGAGCTCAGCATGACGTTCTCTAGCTCCATCCACATCGTTGCAAAGCACTGTTCTCAACGAATGGCTGGGGAATGAAGGGATGTGAATGAACAGACGAAAGAATGGATGAATCAGTCCCTCAGTATTCTGCCCACAGGTACCGGTGATCCTGGCAATCTATCACACACCCTCCCCTGCACAGAAGAGATCCCAGGGCATTCACACAACAACGTGCACTCAACAGAGATGCTGGGTTCCACGGGCTTGTGCTGGCTTGGGAGTACGTTCCAAAAGTGGCCAATGCTTTTTCAAATACAACTGAAACACCAGACCTTCCTGGTATCTCTTCCAGTCTGTGCAACACTGGACTGCTAGAGTGGATTTCTTCTAGAAGAATCCCCGAGCTGCATTATCACAGACGATCCCTGCACCAAGGTTGTGCGAAATACGTCCCGGAGGGTGCAGTGGCACGTGTGCACAAGTGTGTGGTGTGGGCCAGGAAGGCCCATCCAAGGGGGTTTCTCAACGCACGGCGGGGGGTGGGGGTGGGGCCTGGCGCGGCAGGGCCATGTGGCTACGACAACACTCAGAGACGAAGCCGGGGTGGCTCGCATCCTGGACGGACCTGAAGCCGCCGTCGGAATGACCCGGCCTGGTGGCTGCCTGATCCCAGTGTCCCCGGAGCTGGAAGAGACAGGGTGGCCTGCTATCTTCTCATCCGTGTCCACGGGAAAAGTTCCAGGTTTCAGCGGACACAAGTTTGACTTGATTCTCCGCGGCAAGTCACGGTGCCTGGACGAATTCCAGGCTGGAGCCAATTCACAGGCCCAGGATCCTCTGAGTGAAGGAGGGGCAGGGGACGTCAGGGCAGCCAGGGGGCCGTAGTTCAGGTGTGTCTCAAACGCGAGCCCCAGCTGGCGTGCAAACCCCTGTGGCGACTGCAGTCCGGAACACACGTGTGCCACAGGCGTTCCCAGAGGCTGACAGAATCCCACCCTGACGATCGTCGCTGCAAAGGGGTGAAGACGCAAGACCCGCAGAAGTCTGGAGCGACAGCTTCCCCAGGAGCGAGAATGACAGAAAGGAACTAACTGCGCGGGACCCCAAGGCATCAGAACGGAAGCCCGCCGGCACGCCTTCCTTCTTGCGCTTGAACACCAGCCGCAAGACTGCCGGCCGCTCCTCCGAGACCCTCACCTAGTGCTGCCACTCCCGTGTCTGCCCCCGGATCGGGCTCTGCGGGAGGTGCGTTCTCCGCTCTGGCCTCTGCCGGGCCTCCTACCTGGGGTCCGCCTCCCCCCCTTTAACCCGGGCACCCTGTTGGCTTGGCTGCACCCAGCCACACGCAGACCACAGGCCTCCCGACCAGGTGCTGTGGCTCCGTACTGCGCACGCCGTATCAGTCGTAACTTCCCAGTTGCGGTCCGGCTGCAGATACTGCCCAGGTCCTCTGCTCGGGTAGACAGCCCGGTGTCAGGGCAAGGCCGGCAGAAAAAATCAAGAGCACTCTGAAAGCCCGATGCCCCCAAAGCGTGGCAGGGCCGTATGGGGTTGCAAAAGCCTATGCTGTTCCCTCACCATCTGTAAACAGCATCCTAACTTGACTGCTGCCAGTTTTGAGGAACTCCAGAGAAAAGATTCCGTCCTAACATACTCTCTCTCTCTCTCTTCCTCACCAGTAATTAGAAACATTTGTTGTACATTTTTTTCCCCCAAAGTCCTGGGAAAGAGCTTATCGGAGACTGAGGCTAACCCAAAGGAGAGCGAGGCTAAGAGACACAGATTAAGTCATGAGGACAGCGTCTGAATCCCTCGATCCGGACACACAGAGACCCTCCTGCCTAAAAACCTCACGCTAGACACACGGTGTTCGCGAACCAATTCGTTCTTTGAACACTTTCTCTCTCTTCTGGGGAGGGGAACTGTAGCTGGTCTCAAGCTGGGTTCTCAGTCACCCGACAGGAGTCCCTATAAACACGATACACGGGCAGACCCCTTGCTCTGACCACGCACCTCGGAGAGCACAGCCGTTCCCGAGGCCTGGGTGTGGGGCGGAGAGGAACGAACAGCTGTTCCCCACCTCTTCTGGGCTGGACGGGGTGTCACCCGTGGGAACAAGGAGGCGATGCACAACACGGGCAGCTTATCGCGGGTTTTCCTCCCCCCGTGCCTCCGAGCTTTCGTCTTCCCATTTGCGAAACAAGGAGGTTAAAGCGCACTGCCTTTAAAATACTTTTCAACACGCGCTGTCTGTGATAATCTGTGCCCTAGGGTTTGAATTTCGTCGTCAGACTTCAAATTCTAATCGTTAAGCTGGCGGATGGGTGAGTACACCCCCCTTCCTTTGATTCCTAGTGACACGATTGCATCATAAGAGCAAAATGTCCTCTTATGGCTACTCTTGCATATTAATGTCCTATCAGCTCTCCAATATTAAAGCCCTATCGACACAGCAAAGATGATTCACAAGAGCCAAGTGGTCTGTCAGTAGATGAATGAATCAAGAAAATGCCACACACACACCATGTATGTATACAAACTAGAGGAGATATAATATCAGAATATTATTCAGTCCGTGGGGCGCCTGGGTGGCTCAGTCACAGTTACATGTCCGACTTCGGCTCAGGTCATGATCTCACGGCTCGTGACTTTGAGCCCCGTGTCGGGCTCTGTGCTGACAGCTCGGAGCCTGGAGCTGCTTCAGAATCTGTGTTTCCCTCTCTCTCTGCCCCTCCCCCTGCTTATGCTCTGTGTCTCTCTCTCTCAAAAATAAACATGAAACAGAAGTCCAGTCCTAAAAAAGGAGGAAATCCTGCTAATTTGTGGTAACACAGATGAAACTAGAGGGCATTCTGCTAATTAAAATAAACTAGACACAGAAAGACAAACGCTATATTATCTCACTTACATGTGGAATCTAAAAGGCCAACGTCACAGGAGTATAGATCAGATTGGCAGGTGTCCGGGGCTGGGGTGTGGGGGAAATGGGGGAGAAGACGGTCAAAGGTTACAAACTTTCTGGTGGGAATGCACACTGGTGCAGCCACTGTGGAAAACAGTCCAGAGGCTCCACAAGAAACTAAAAATAGAATTACCATATGACCCAGTCATTCTACTTCTGAGTTTTTACCCAAAGATTATGAAAACACTAATTTGAAAAGCTGTACGCACCCTTATGTTTATAGCAGCATTACTGACGACAGGCAAAGCACGGAAGCAGCCCGAGTGCCCATGAAAAGATGAACGGACAAAGAAGGTGTGGTGTATACACAATGGGAGATTATGCAGCCATAAAAAAGGATGAGATCCTGCCATCTGCAACAATATGGATGGATCTAGACGGTATGATGCCAAGGGTCGGAGAAAGACAAATACCAGATGATTTCACTTATACGTGGGATTTAGGAAACAAAACAAAGAATGAGAAAAAGGAACAAAAACCAGACTCTTACGTACAGAGAGCAAATCAATGGTTATCAGGAGAGAGGTGGGTGGGGGTGGGGAAAAGAGGTGAGCGGGACTAAAGAGTGCACGTATTGTGATGAGCACCGGGTAACAGGTAGAACTGTTGAGTCACCATATCCTACACCTGAAACTAACGTAGCACTGTATGTCAATTACACCGGAATTAAAATGAAAAAGATGATCATTTAAAAAAAGAGACAGAGGAACTTAAAAGAGTAAAACAGACACAGACACATACCAATCCAGTGCCACATGTAACCACTTAAGGACCCTGATTTGAACAAAACGACTTAAAAAGAATCTTTTCAGACAGTTGAGGGAAACTGAACATGGCCCGAGGATGAAGGTATTATTGCTACGTGGGCCTGTCAGGCATGAACATGGCATGTAATTGAGGTTTTTGTGTAAAAAAAAATGTCATTTCCCAGTAGAAACCTATACAGAAGCCTTTATGGCTGAAATTACACGATGACAGAGATTTGCTTTAAACTACACCAGCAATCAAAAAGGGGAGGGGATGTGCAGACGAAAGGCACAGCGACACGGTCATCACTGAAGCTGGGTGGCAGGTATGCGGTGGTCAATACGCAATTCTCTCTTCTTTTACGTAGAGCAAGTGTCTATACACAAAAGGAAGTTAAAACGCAAAGAAAAGAAGAGACCAGTAACAGCCCAGGGAAGCACCGATCCCCCTGCTGCTCGTTTACTCAGCAGCCTTCCTGCGTGTCCACAGAAGACGGACACAACCCGCACCCTGTGTGAGTTTCAGAAAGCAAAGGACTTGGACACAGCGTGGCCTTCAGCAGGTAGGGGACAAGCCAGCCAACTCTAGGACGTCTCTGCCCATTTGTGATAACTTCTACACAAATAAACGTGAAATACTAACTATGCACACTGAATAAAAAAGGTTACAAACTTTCAGGTATAAGATGAGAAAGTTCTGGAATCTGATGTAGAGGACGGGTCTGGAACCAAAACTGCTGTAGTCCAAATGGAAAACCGCTGGAAGGAGACTTTCGGTGCTGTCGCCACACACACCCCAGCCCTGGCGGGCACGGGTGCATCCCTTGACTTGACTGCAGCGACCGCTTCATAGGCACACGTGGATCAAGTCATCGTGTACTGTATGATGTACACGTACGCTGAAGTATATACCATTCTTATTCGTCAAAAATAAAAATAAAATAATTTTTAAGCAAAAGAATCCTTCAGAAAATAATAAACATCTTGATAAAAATAATAAGAGCAACGACGACAAAGGACACGGAACATTTAATCTCTCCGTAAAATCTCCACGGTCCTTCTGAATCAGACTTTGCCCCCAAGGCTACCACTATTTGTGACTTTTGTCCGCTACAGATTAGCCTTGCTCGTTAGAATGTTATCTAAACGGACTCACGCAACATGTCCCGTTTTGAACTCGAGTCTATCAGCCTGCCGCAGTATCACTGAGATGCCGTCCACTGTCGTGTCCCAGTGGTCTGTCCCTTCCACGGCTCGCTGCATGCTGTTGCGTGAACAAAAACAATGTGTTTCTCTGTTCTACCACTGTGGGTCGTGCGGGATGTTTGTGTTTTCTGGCTCTGGGATATTATGAATAAAGCTGCTGTGAACATCTTCGTGTGAACCCAGAAGAACCCAGAAGTCTTCCTGTGGACACAGGTTTTCGATTATCTTAGGTAAATCTGTAAGAGTGAAATTCGTGGGTCGAAAAGTAAATGTATGTTTAACTTTTCAAGAAACTGCCAAACCCTTTACAGTGCTATATATGAAGTATGGTTATCAAAGTGATTTAGGTATTTTAGGCTAAAATAAATTATAAATAGGTCATCAGGTCACGCAAACACCACCGGCAGAAAAGTTCTAACCAAGAATGAGCTCTCACATGGTAAGTTACAGATGGCTGTGAGCCTCAAAGGCAAAGTGAATGGGGGGAGGGGGGGTAGCAAAGAGGATGCCACTGACACTTTTACAAAAAAAATTTTAAAATCCAAGCAGGGGTGCCCGGGCGACTCAGTTGGTTAAGCGTCTGACTCTTGATTTCAGCTCGGGTCGCGATCTCATGGCTTTATGGGCTCGAGCCCCGCGTCAGGCTCGCCACTGACAGCGAGAAGCCTGCTTGGGATTCTCTGTCTCTCCCTCTCTCTCTGCCCCTCCCCTACTTGCGCCATCCCTGTCGAAATAAATACACTTAAAAAAAGTTTTCGAATCCTAAATATCAACCAAGGGATTAGGACACTCATCCTGAGCTTATCCTAATACTATGCGGAAAAAGCAAAAACGAAAGCAGCTACCTTTACTCATCCTGCTCTGTCATGAGCACAGAGGAAAAGCCACGCAGAGGTGTTTCGGGATGTTCCACAGCAAGGCGGGTCCCCCATGGCGCAGGAGAAGCAACTGCACAGACAGCACCTTACAGAGACCCTGGAGGCCACAGGAGAGCAAACAGCAGAGTACAGGGTCGGGACTGAGCAGGAAAGACCTTACGCCGTGAGTTCCCGTTAAAAGTGGTAGAAACAAGCAGGCTGGGATTCCGAAAACCATGTCGGCTCAATGTAAGGGAAGAGAAATAATGGAAATTTAACAATCCTAAAGGACATTATTGTAAGTTTTCAAAGGGTTGTCTATAATATTAACTAATTTAATTTAGGGCGAAAAAAGGTCCATGAGAGGAAAGGGCCTTTCTTAATAATAATTTAGGAAAAGGGAGTCCGTGAGATACAACAGTTTTAAATCACTGAGGGACACTGAGGGCAAGCATTTCTGGAAGGTGTAAGAAGGCTAGTACGAAAGGATTAAGTTATCAGAGCAGATGAATGATAAAGTTAAGCAAACCTGTCTAAGTGCTTAACTCAACAGATACATTTCTGAACATGGCAGGTGATCAGATCTTTTTCAACCACGTATTCAGATAACGCCCCAACTCCCATGAAATTTAAATCCTCGCTGGGGAAAACAGATAAGCGAACATCAGCTTGGGGGGCTGGGGGGCCAGACGGTGACGCTCAGATCACGATCTCACGGCTCCCGAGACCGAGCCCTGTGGGGGCGCTGTGCTGCCAGCTCAGAGCCTGCGTGGGATTCTCTCTCCCTCTCAATATAAACAAATAAATAAACACTTAAAAAAAGGCAACGACAGCATCTACGACAAAAGTAAAATATTTGCACGACAGAAACCAGACCTCGGGATGTGAGCCAGCCACAGTGAGCGACGCTGATGTGTGTACTGTGCGGTGTGCCCAGGGCGTGGACCCTAAGGACCCCCTCACGGGACGAGACGCTGCGTGCTGGCAGTGTTCGCTAGACTCGGGTGTAGACACGTCCAAGCACCGGGGCTCCAGCCGCACGGGCGGGACTGAGAAAGTGACACACGCGCGCCATCTCGCAGGCAGCAAAGCCGGGGTCCTCTCCCCTCCCGCGCAGCTGGCGCCCGCGATTCCCCCTCCTTCGGAGGCGAAGCCCCACGCACCCGCCGCCTAAGACTTCTGTCCTCTCTCGCGCGGGCTCCCGCCGCTCCAATAAGATGCTGTGACGTCACCAGGGACCTCCATGTGTCCAGACCCCAAGGGTCACACGCGACCCCCTGGAGCAGGCGTGCGTGACGTCAGCCTGCTGCTCGGTGCGCACCGTGAACGCCCGCACCCCTGTCGCACGCCCACACGGACGCCGCTCCGCTACCTCCTGTGCCACCCGTGTGAACGTCCTGTCGCCGGGCTGCTCTGTGCGTCCCCTTCTCTACTCGAGCCACGCTGGCGCCCTCGGCCATCCCCTCTAGCCCCACACCGTCACACCCCGTCCCCTGGCCGGCGGGTCCCACTCACTCGTGTTATGCCCGGCCACCTCCTCACCTGCCCCCTCCAGAACCCTCTCAGCTCTCTCAAGCGGCACGCCAACCCTGGGCACCTGATGACCTCCCCCACCCCTCGACTTCCTGCACACACACCACTACCCCCCACCCCCACCCCTGCCCCATGTATGGCAACCCACCCTACCAGGGTCAGACAGACCCCCCGGGCCAGCGTTTCCCCTCCTGTTCTACACCACGCATCCGGGGCAGCCAGCTCTATCTTCCAGATGCATCTAGAAATGCACCGACCACCCCAGGTGACGCTCCCCACCCCCCTCATCGCTATCCTGCTCCAAACCCTCCTCCTCTCTTGCAGGATCACTGCACCAACCTCCTCACCATCACCCTTGGCAATGAAAAATTGTTCTTCTAAAGTGCTGCTGAATAAACTTACTTTGCATTTCTACCCTTAGGTCTGCGCTAGTAAAAGCAGTCGATAGCTTTTTCTGTTTTGTATCATGCTCTAACTTTTGTGTCAGGAATAAACTTTCCTGCTTGAACGAGTTCTTACCATAACGTTTGAAATACATACCTTATATCATGTAGGAGTTTTCTTCTCTTTAATGTTTGGTGGAACTATCCAGTAAAACTTTCGGACATCAGGCCATTTTAGGTGGTTTTTACTAACTTTTCAGATTTTTCATCAGCTAATAGTATATTTAGGTTCCTAAACGCTTCTTCAGTTTTGATGACTTAACAATTTCCTCAAATTGACCATGACATCCAAATTTTCCAATGTATGCATATATAGTATTCGCTCTTAAATTATGAATGGTCTCCTTGTTTACAGTTATACTCCCTTTCTGATTCCTGAATTAAGGATTATATTTCTTGAATACATAGCCAAATATTGTCTATTTTACTGATTAAGAAAATATGTTTTGCATTATTAATCACATCTATATTTTAAATCAAGGACCAATGATTTCTTCTCTTATTAATTTCCCCCTCTTCTGCTTTTTAAAAGTTTATTTTTGGTGTTCTAATAAATGAACATAGGAATACAAATTTTCATCCTATTTTGGCTGCATCCCTTAAATTTGGTTGACTTTATCCCCAGTTTACATTTGAGGCTTTGAAATATTATTTTTTTAAAAGATCACCCAGATAAACAGTGGCCAAAGTAGCAATTCAAATCTAGGAATTCAAACCTAAGTGTGATTTACATTTACACTAGGATCAGACAAGCTCTTTTCAATGTATCACAACAAAAGGCACAGAGACGCAGTTCACACGAAAAGAAAACCAGCTATTTAACTATGGAAAGATGCTTATTTGCTCTAAGTAAAAATATTAAAACAATGTCACTGCCATTCATACACAAGAAGATGTATAACTGTTAATTTGGCTAAAATGAAAGCACAAACTGGCAAAGTTGATAAATGTGTATTAAATGAGTATTAAATGCCATAAAATATGTCCGCTAACCTACTAACCTCAGATCCTGGCATTTTTCCTTTGGAAGTATTTCACCAGAATAAAATTTCCAGGGCGTCTGGGTGGCTCAGTCAGTTAAGCATCCAACTTCAGCTCAGGTCAGGATCTCACAGTTCATGAGTTCGAGTCCCCCATCAGGCTCAAGCCCTGCTTTGAGTAACCTCAAGCCCTGCTTTGGGCTCCACACTTTCTTTCCCTCTCTCTCTCTCTTCCCCTCGTGGGACTCTCTCTCTCCCTCTCTCTCACATGTGCTCTCTCTCAAAAATGAATGAGTAAGCAAATAAAATAAAACTGCCATACACATAAAGATAGTAAGTCTATGAAAAATTAGAAACAATCTAAAGATCCAAGGATCCAACTGTGAGAAAGTAAACTAATACCACAGAGAAATCCAAGGGGATCATTTCAGTCACTAAATATAATAGGAGGCTGCCTAACATAAGGACCTACTTACAGCATAATGCAAACTAAAAACACCAAAAATCACAACTCTATGTGCCCTGTTAACTACTACTGCATAAATATGTGCACGTGAAGAAAAGACCAGAAGGAAATCTTCATTAACAGCCATCGCTGATGGCATTAAGGTGATCTTAATGTTATTTCAGAGGCATAGTTCTGGTTTTTTCAAAAATGCAAGTATAAGTGATTTTCAGTAGACTGAAGCAGCACTGGGTAAGGTGGATGGATGGGCACAGGATCCAAAGCACAGCTGTTAGAAGAGCCTTTGCAAAGAAAGTTAGTGCATGATACTCGACCTCAAATGCAGAAATAAGAGACACTGTGACACACAAACCAGCAAACAAAAGAGGCTTATATCAAATAGCCTGAGTCTTCTCATAAACATAGAGTCAGCTATAATTTGAGAATGATGGAGACGAGGTTATCGTTCATGATTCAGAGGGGAGGAAAAATCCTGAACACCTGCCACACAAAAGAAGTCTCATCAAGCTTACCAAAGGAAGGCAAAGAGCACCCGCACTTAGCAAAAGCAGCTCATACTTAATGGAAACAAACGACACAGCCAAGAGGAAATGGAGACATTCACAGCCGTGTATCCACAGTGCTTTTCCTAACACCGCTGCAATGTGCCCTCAGAAAATTCCACTCACAGGAAAATTCCACACCTATATCATAATGATCTAGTCAGTCCTTTAACAATTTCACAAGGCTCACATGCTTTTAATTTCCAGGGCATTCGTTCATGTCACACGGTGTAATGTCATGCTCGCCCTGAAACGGATTCGGACAATAACTCTGGGAATCCCGAATTCTCACTCAGTGACTGGTTAGTCAAGGAGCACAGGTATGACGACATCAAGTCGGCTGCTGGTCAAGCTTTACTTCCAGTCACACAATGTAGGCGGTTATCCGAATCTTCTTCACGCTTACTTTTTGAGAGAAGATGCATCTCAATCATCCGTCCTGGATTTTATGCAGCATCTCAAGAGCGGTCGACTAAGGAAATACTACCCTCCAACCCCTCAGGGTCCAACACTCTTGATGCAAAATGTCGAGCAAAAACAATTTTAAGTTGTAAAGAAGGAAGCACACAGATAGTACAAATGAAAACAAAAGAACCGAACAGCAGGGAGAAAACTCCTTGTGTGAAATTACCAACACATGCCTCAAGACAAATGCTCAATTTTATATAAACTCTTTGCCTTCCGCGAGAAACTGAGCACTGCTCTTACAACTGAGTTAGGAGTGAACGCATTTAGAAGTAAAATAATCTATCTTGAGTTACCCAACGTCCTGTTAGGCTGGGTGAGGTCCCCACACCGCTGTTAGCATCTGTCGGTATTCAGACGTACCTCTTTACCACCTCAACTTTTGACTATCACAAAGCAGTAGGACTTCAATCCAATAAAACTAGATTCTATAAAGAGAAGGTTGAAATAAATCTCTGGCAGTGAAATGAACAAACAGAAAAACAAAACCAAACCAAAGCAAGGGGGGAGAAGAGAGAGGGAGGGAGGGAGGGAGGGAGAGAGGGAGGGAGGGAGGGAGGGAGGGAGGGAGGGAGGGAGGGAGGGAGAGGGAGAGAGAAGTTTGCAAATGTTTGCAGGCTACTGTTTTCTAGAGATTCCATCACATCTTAGAAAGCTCGGACCCACCATCACCCGGATGCCAGTCCTACTGCACACAGCTACCGACCCGACCCACCTCCCCTCCTCCCTCCCTGCTGACAAGAACCCTTCCGCTGAGCCCTGGAACTCACTGTCCGTCATCAGCAAACCCTTTCTCCTCTTAAACTCCTCTGAGAGGAAAAACCGTTTACCTTTTTGCCCGGACTGGAAACCTTTCCTCCCCTCCTGATCATACCGCTTCCTAGACTGCAGCGGGTTATCACACGATGCAAAATTAAGCTGCAGAACGTATGATTGTGGGTATAAGGCACGTCACGCAGAAATTCTTAATACAGTAATAGATATTTTACAAACACGAGCAAGAGACTGACTATCCCAGGAAAAGCGATGAGTTACAAGTTGCGATTCCATTATAATCTCTCCCCTCTCACTTGGTCAAGAACTAAAGATAAAAACAGAGAAGCGGGGCAACTGCCACCAACTTCAAGGTGACATTAAACTAGTGACACCCGGGGCGCCTGGGTGGCGCAGTCGGTTAAGCGTCCGACTTCAGCCAGGTCACGATCTCGCGGTCCGTGAGTTCGAGCCCCGCGTCGGGCTCTGGGCTGATGGCTCAGAGCCTGGAGCCTGTTTCTGATTCTGTGTTTCCCTCTCTCTCTGCCCCTCGCCCGTTCATGCTCTGTCTCTCTCTGTCCCAGAAATAAATGAACGTTGGAAAAAAAAAATTTAAAAAAAATAAATAAATAAACTAGTGACACCAAACTGAAAACAGGCACCAAGGGCTGACTCAAAATTGCCCATCCCGAGAACAGCACCGTTGCATGAAGTCAGTAGCAAATGCTCTGGGGAAACTGATGACCCAGGACGCCAACTGCTGTGAGCTCCCCCTGCTTACGCCGCAGGGCCCCGTGTTTAGAAATACACTGAGCAGAAATCCAAGGGAACCAGGATTCACTAACGGAGTTGAGCGTTCCTTCAGTTTTACAAAATCACTCAACAGACTGGATGTAGCCGTACTGTTTCCCAGGCCAGGTCAAAATGACAACATTGCAAAGAAATCTTGCTTCCAGTACAAGCGGTTTGTTTCCCTTAACCTACAGACAAGTGACAGATAAGCTTCTCCTGTGGGGATGTCCACAACTCTGTTCGATCACTGTTCCCCTGGGTCACCCCCTACTGAACTGGTGTCGTTGAACGTCACTCGCTGGGATTCCATCACAGTATCTGATAGGAGAACTCGGACAACACTCACACTTACGGTACGCAGAGACGAGGAACTACTTCTACCTCTGAACACCAAACCTAGCATCATTCGAGGATAAACAAACATAAAAAATAGAAGCCGACAACGTAGCCTCTTAACATAAATAACAATATCAGAGAGAAAGGAAAACCACCAAAAATACGCAAGGTGTCGGTCGGTATTACAGGAGGACGCCCAGGACAAAGCTGATTTTGGGTGTCGTGAGAGGGAGAATCGGTGCAAGATGAAGTTTGGGAAAGCAGCTGCTTTCAAAAAATTAACGAGTTAGTAAGAATTTATCGATGATGTCAAAAGGCACACTGAAATGAAGAGAAAGAACCAAAATACAGAAGGAACTTTAATTAAAAAGAGCGATTATACGTTTAAGCAGAATCAGCACCAGTACAGAATTATGCTGCCAAAGTCCATGTCGATGATTCAGAGAGAAAATCTGAGTGGTTCTTCTAAGATACGTTAGGAGAACGGGAGAAGAGAAAGACCGGATATCTGGTGATCTGGAAGAGAACAAAATAAAGAGGACAGCCCCAATGGGCCAAGAAAGACACGCACAAAATACGCTGAACGAAACCAGGACTTGTAAAATGGATTCAGAAAGCTCATCGCGTGCCAGGCTCAATTAACAAAAGCTAAAACATTTACATACAACCTGGGACAAGTAATGAATTCTAACAGCAAATGACAGTTTGCTAAATATTCAGAAAAGAAAACAGCAACATTTACAAGGAAAAAAAAATCAAGACGTAGCGGAACATATCTACAGCATTTTGAGAGACTGAGATGATATCCAAGAATTCTAGACCCAGCTAGAATCTGGTTATGTCCTAGCAACTCTGCATCCAAATACACTTCTTATCCTGGTATTTTCTCTCCCTTTCCTGGTCATGAATGTTTTGACTTATAAGCTGGAATCACGTCAACATAGCACCAATAGTAATAACACAAGAAAAGACTGATCGTGCTGATTAGACGCAAACGAGTGACAGATGTGGCTGACAGCACATCCCTCCAGATGTTGGCCTGCTCAGCCTCTGTGACCTGGGCTTTCCTGCACTTGGCCCTAGCCTCCTCCTCCTGATGCCCTTCTGCCCTGCACGCTGCAGGCAGCCTCCCGTCTCAGGCCTCTGCACCTGCTGTGCCACTGCCTGGAAGGCTCTACCTGCCCCCTACCCGCACCCCCCCACCCCCGGCAAAGTTCACGGCCTCATGTCTCTTCTGTCCGTCCGCAGTCACTGCCCTCGTGAGCCACGCCTGGCTGCACGTGCCTGCATGCAGCCCGACACCTCGTACCCTGGTTCTGTCTCTACCGCATCCATTACCAGGGGACCCAGTGCACGTGTTCGGCACTTGTGTTTACCGACTCCTCCCCACACTGATGGAAACACTGCGATGGGAGAAGTTCCGCCTTGTTTCCTCCTTGATGGGCCCAGAGGAATGGGGATCAGTCTCTATGTGGCGAGTGAGTGACGGTGTGTGACCAGAAGAGTACAGCCGACTGCTCAGGATTATGCTGACTTTAGCAAAGGCATCTGACACAGCATCTCCCATCCTTCTTATGGGTGAAATCTCCACGCGTGGCACTGCCCCCTTTATTCAATAAACTGAAAAGGGGGAGTAGGAAAACACCTTGGAAAAATGACTCAAATTTGTAGCTTCAAAACAGAGAAATAGAGAATGTTAGGTAGCAGAGGTTAAGACTTTCCTCAAAATGCTGGGATGGTTCAAAACCAGATAAAATGCAGCTTAAATAAATGTACAGCCTTAGAGTTAAATTTATTTATTTTTAATCTGTGACAAAGAACTTTTCTTTTTTTCTTTTTTTCATTTTCTTTAGTGTTTATTTATTTTTGAGAACAAGAGCGTGAGTAGGGGAGGAGCAGAGAGAGAGAGAGGGAAACACAGAATCCGAAGCAGGCTCCAAGCTCCGAGCCGTCAGCACAGAGCCCGACGCGGGGCTCGAACTCACAGACCGCGAGATCATGACCTGAGCCGAAGTCGGACATTCAACCAACTGAGCCCCCCAGGCGCCCCGTGACAAAGAAGTTTTCTTGATTCTCTTCACTTTACTGACTTTTCCTTCTTAATCTCCTTTGCAAACCTTTCCATGTCTTCTCCACGAAACAACTGGAGTGTCCAGAGTTTAGTGCTCAGACCCTTTTTCTCCAAAGACAAACTGCCTCAGTGATGTCGTTTTGTCCCCTGGCACTGTCCATGAGACACCGTCCCCCAGGAACCTCTACGTCTCTAGCCATGACCTTTCCTCCCGGCTCAACAGAAGCACCTTCTTTCTAATCATCTCCTCTGTGATGTCCGTCTGAGAAGTCCAGTCTCACCAGCCTCACTCCCCGACACTCATCCTGCTGTCCCACCCCCCCCCCCCCACCACCGAGTTACTTGTAAAGAAAAACTTCTTTCTAGCAGGTGCTGACACCAAATGAGCCAGGAGTCATTCCTGAGCCCTGTCTTCTTACCACAAATAAGCCATGAGCAAAGTCTGTGAGCTCTTGCTTCCTAGTATGCCTGACGAATGCTCACACTCCACGGCTAAAGCCCGCACGCCAGCCATCACCACCCCCTGCCTGCACCCCCTAAACTACCCTCAGGCCCTCTGTGCCCACGCTCTCCCCACTGTGTATACTCTCAGCGCAGCAGCTACGGGGACTCGCCTAATATTTAAGTTAGACTGTGACCCAAAGACACCTGGGTGGCTCAGTCGGTTAGGCACCCAACTTTGGCTCAGGTCATGATCTTGTGGACCGTGAGCTCGAGCCCCTTGTAGGGCTCTGTGATGACAGCTCAGAGCCTGGAGCCTGCTTTGGATTCTGCGTCTCCCTCTCTCGCTGCCCCTCTCCTGCTCGTGTGCACTCTCTCTCTCTCTCTCTCTCTCAAAAATAAACATAAACAAATTTGTTTTTAAAGTTAGACCGTGACCCAGTGGTTTCCAATCGTTCTCAGAATTCCACCCACAGCCTGTGCAGTGAGTTCCCAGGCCTGAACCCCCCTTCTACTCCAGCCCCAGCCCTCGCTGCCCTTCTGCCCTTCGTCTACTCCTTCTGGACGGTTTTCTTATTCCCTCCGGTCTCTGCTCAAGTTCAACTTCTCAAATAAACTCCCCTGACCACTCTCTGTCTATAAGTTTCTTTACAAAGGGAATTCTCCCTTAAAACCGTATTACAGATGCACTGTTTCCAAGGAGTTACCTGTCCCACCTCACGGTCTCGGCGTCCTGCCACAATGGGTCTGTAACGTCAAGTCACAGCTGCCGCCTTCTAAAAACCTACTGATAATGTACCCTTTGTCTAGAGAGCGTCAGCCAGACTCTAAGGAAGCATTTTGAGAAACTGTTTTAAAAGTATGTTTCACCAGAAAAGAGAGGACACAATCCCTCTACTCAAAGATGCTTTGCCCAGAAAGAGGCGCACTGAGGATGCCATGACACTGTCATTATCTGAATCCGAGACGTCCTGCAGCAGTATTTTGTGTAACTAAAATACACAGAAACGTATTCAGTAAAAAAAAAAGGCCACTCTTCGCCTATACAACTGTTCTACCCAAATATAACCTAGTTTACATTTAAAGGAGTGGGATGCGATCGCCAAATCGGTTATAGCACCGCGGTAGGAAATCTCTGTATCTGGGGACACTGGAGGCAAAGGAAGAGGGTTCTGGAGAACAAGGGAACAGAGTTAACATCCTGACATAAGCCGAGGGCAGAAATACAATTCTAACCGTTGTCAGCACAATAGAATGTCGGGAAAACACCCAGATCGGCTACAACAACCCTATTCCTTTCCCCACCTCCCTCAAAACAACACCAAAATCTAACATTTCTTCAGAATTGTAAATGCTAAACTGAGGGTAGGCATTCCTTATAGTTTAAGTCAAAAACCAAGAAGGACAACTGGTGAGCCAACTGGAGTTTCCTTCCCAACTGCCCTGATTCACTCACAAAGTGCACAGAGCTGCCTCAGACACGTGACAAGACAGTGGCACTCCAGCAGCTTACGACCCAGCCCGCGCTCGCTTCTCAGCCGCCCTCTTTGTCCTCAAGCATCACGTTTTAGCCTTTGCCGCTCCTCCTGGGGGATACAGAAGCTCCAGGCTGACCCTTCCGGCCCCTGCTACACCTTGGACCACCCAGACTGGGGAACTTCCCACTTGCCAGCTCTGTTAACCTGTGGCGGTCTCCGATCCAACCCCGTAGAGGTTGCTGTGGACGGAGGGGATGGTGCCCAACCTGCAGGGATGGCCTGGTCATTTCTGAGCTTCCTTTCTTCAGATTTCAAAAGTAAAGGAAGATACCTGTGCAGGTGAGCCTATGAAGAGCACTTCAGCTTGTGTTTTATAATAGCGATGTCTCACCTAAAGTTGCGTCCAACGCAATTCAAACTGAGTATTTCCACTACTGAATCCACGTTTAAGATCTTTATGGATACAGTATAATTAAAATGTGTTTCTACGTAATTCGTTATGACTCTCGGAAGGGCTCTCCGGGGGGGGGGGGGGGGGGGGGGCTGGCCACGTGACCCGAACATGCCTACATGGCCAACAGGGTACAAGGAACAAAGTGGCCAAGACGCTGCTCGAGGTCACTGGTTCCGACCCACAGTACACGCATGTGGCCCTCGCCGAGAGGGACTGGACCGGAGCCCTCCCTGGGCGGCCACCCTGAATTGAGTGCTACTGCCGACTCGTGTCCTCACCAACCAGATAGTGTCTAAGTAGCAACATTAGAGCACACCGAACACGCCCCAGAGCTCGTGTGCTCCGTTACTCGAAAGCACGGCCGGACTTACCCGACACTGGCAAAACCGCGCTCCCCGAGTTCAAACGGGGTTTGCGCTTCCTCTTTCGACATCCTTACGAAGTAAACGGCTGAGTCCCGTCGTTTGCTTTTTCCTCATCTTTCTCCAATTCGCTGCTTATTTCCACAGATACCAAGTCCGGTGCCAAACCGCACGGCAACCGGCAGCCTCCAGACTGGCCCCTGAATCCGGGATCTGCCCTGGCGACCGTACTCCACACGCACGCACACGCACGCACACGCACGCATGCGCGCGCACGCACAGAAACGCACACACGCATGCGTACAGCCACGCACGCGCAAGCAGGTGCGCACACGCGGAGGCGCACAGGAACTCACCCACGCGCGCGCACAGCCACGTGCGTGCAGGCGCACCCACGTCCGTCCTGTCCCTCAGGTGCTTCAGAATGGAAAGGCAATCAGATTTCAAAGCTGGCTGCATAACGACTTCACCCGGGGCCGTTCGGAAATGACCAAGTGTGGCACCACAGGGGAGCAGATGGGCAACACGCAGCCCTCAGTTTTGCAAGTATTCCATTAATACACACTTGTTGACGACATACTCCTTCTAATTGTTCCCTAGTGATTTGAGTACTGCATCTGATTGTCCCGAGAAGATCCCTAAGCACGTTACAGGAAAAAAACTTACGTTGCCCTCCACGCGGAAATGCCATCACAGCAGTAGTCTACCTACTCTTCGACTCCCAACCCCTTACCTCTCCTGAAGCCCCCTGGAGACGGGAGGGACCATTCGATTTGATCATTACCGCCAATTTCTTAACGGATTCGAAAGGGACGAAGGCTTCTACGTTTTTAATTTTTATCTAAGACGTTCAGTAAGTGTGGTCAAACGTCCCAATGGATTAGGAAGCACATAATGAAAAGCAGCCATTGTACAAACAGGTTTACTCTCCGGACCGAATGGCCTTCCCGGCTGTGGCATGTGGATCCTTCCCCTCTCCAGTCATCACTAAGATCTGAAGGCTGCTTCAGATGTTCCCTTTGGTTTCTCCTTTAGTTGTACTTGGCACTTCTCAAACTTGAGCGTGCGTAAGACGCTCCACCAGGATGTATTTATAAAAACCGACTAGTGTTTGCTTTAGGGGCAATATAAAGTATTTGAAAGAAAAAATTTTACCCACAGCTGATTTCTAGGTTCCCACCATACGCACGGCTTCACAAATGTACCCCTATCTCTCCCTCCGACTCAGGAGTCAAGTTTTGTTAAATGGATGTCATATCTATTATACTTAGGGAACGTGGTATTTTAGCCGAAGAAATTAACAGGCACAGTGAAATCTGCTGGAAGAAGGAAGCTGCTTCCTCTTTCCTAAATGCGGAATATTCACGTAGCTGAACTCTCTTGCCCAAAGAAAATGCACGCACGTGGAAGAGAGCTCTTAGAATGTCTCCCCTGTGGAAGAGTGGTCCCTCAAGGACAGAGACCAGGGGCTTGGGGCATGGACCACAGTTGGAAGCCCACACACGCAGTCACCTGGGACACTGCTTCGGGCAAGCTGGCCGACTCCTTTGGCCACCTTACAAGTCTGAACTGAAAGAACATCCTGCCGACATAATTCGCTTCTGAAAAACAACTTTCCCCACAAAGACATTTTCAAAGTAATGGAGCAGAAAATCACCCTGTCCTCCTCATGCAAAACATCTCATGATCGCAGGGGAAGAGCCCAGGGCTCAGACTGTCTCCTGAGAGCCCATGACTGCCATGTCTCGGTGCCCTTCCAACACGCACCGAGGACTGAACTATCGCCACCACAGAGCACAGAGTTCAGCAGGAAAGCTTGTTTTAAAATGAAAGGTGTTGGGGATCATGGAAAAGTAAGGAACTGCCATGGATGCAAGATTCTGAATAATTCACGAGCATCGAATTAGTAACAAGAATGTTCACAAGAGCAGATATGGATTTTTACGCAGCTGTAGGGGTTCGATCAACGTTTGTTTATTCAACAGATATGTACCATGGAATCGTTATATGGCGGGCATGATCCCTGTTCTCAAGGCGCTCACACTCTGGCAGGATAAATAAACAAGAAAACAAAACCTAATTTGAGAGCGGGATTGTTTATAACTGTTTAAAGAGACACTTATTTTTTAACAACAGGAGAAAAAAAAGAAAGTATCTTCAATCTCAACATTATTTTAGTAACTTTTCAATGTCTTAGGAAGAACAGCTCATGGAATAAAAAACCGAATTTCATTTCTATAAATAAATGTTCCCTTTGCTTTCTCCTTTAGTTTTGCTTGGTGCTTCTCAAACTTGAGCGTGCATAAGACGCTCCACCAGGATGTATTTATAAAAACCAACTAGTTTTTTGCTTCAGGGACAATTTGAAGTATTTGATTCATGGGGATTACCTTCATGGGAAGTAGTTAACTTTGACTATTTTATAAATCTTTAAAACTCTGCATACATTCGTACTTTCATTTTTGTGATCACTTTTGCTATTTCCTTGATGTGAAGTGGGATTTCAGGAATGAACACACACATAATTAGAACGTAAAGGAACTTCTATGTGACAGCTGATTTAAGTTCTGTGGCTGCTTATCATGTCCTTCTTTATTCTGTGGTTAGCCTGTGGCTTTATTACTCTATGTCCAGAGAAGGCACTTTGAACAATTCCTACTTTTTAAATTGATCGATCATTTCCTTGAAGTATAACATACACTTTTTACTAAATCTTCCTTGGGTAAGTTCTCTACTTTCAGCGCTCACTCTACCGGAGAAGACAGAAGTCCAAGATGTCACAAATTGGTATTATGCATCCGAAGAAGAGACACAATGACCAGAAGTGACAGAAATTGGTGTTCTCTGGAAGGACTTCCCTGTGCGTCTATCACTTTGCCTTCTGGGCTTTGCAGGCATTCTAATATTCCTAGATGGAGCATATCTGTCTTCCTATTATGGAAAATTAATATGGCCAGCCATCTTTTCAATATACAGTTGATCACTGAACATGGGTTCGAACTGAACAGGTCCACTGATAACATGGGTGTTTTTTTTAATAAATACAGTGTAGTTCTGTAAATGTATTTTCGCTTATGATTGTATAATATTTTCTGTTCTCTAGTTTACCCTGTAGTAAGACCACCGTACATCCATTAACTTACAAAATACATGTTAATCTACTGTTTACAGGATTAGTAAGGCTTCTTCTGGTCAACAGTAGGCTATTAGGGGTTATGTTTTCTTGATGTTCGACCACAGTGGGGGTGGGGGGAGGCAGGTCGGCACCCCGAAGCCCCTCGTGGCTCAGGAGCTGGCACGGCTTCCTTCAGCCTCCTCCGGGCGCTTCTGGCATTCCGCAATAGCTGTGGCGCTAACTGTCTAAAATCAGCTGTCTTCTTACAACAAAGCACTCTGAATGATTCCATCCCCACGCATTTATCAAGCACCTAATGCTGCCAGACGCTGAATAAATGTCTCAGTTGGCGCGGTCTGAAGGGAAGGCCTTACATCTCACGGCTTCGAGACATCCACCTGCACAATGACCCACCCCAGTGGGTGGCGGGAGCCGGCTCCAAGTCATGGGGGAGGCAAATGGAAACCAGCCAACCATGAAGCCTGCTCAGCCTAGGGGCTCCCACGCATGTGAGTTAATTTCCCTATTTCTTTAGCCAGTTTTATAAGCTAAAACTAAAAACACTTCAAAAAAGCATGAAGGAAATGTAATGAGACGTTCCTAGGATATTACGTTTATACCACTCAATTAATACACTGCTACTTAAAATAAAGGCTTCAGAAAGCTCTTCCATTCCTACCAAAATATAAATTCCTTTGCTTAGGATTGAAGTCCTCACAATTTGGTTCTGCTCTCTTTTTCCCACTGGAATACACAACACACAGGACTCCCTTCCCACCCCAGTAAGACTGGTCTTTCCAGAGCCCCAAGCAGGATTTGCTAACTCTTAACTCAAAATCTTCATACCTTGAAACCACAATTATTGAGTATCCCCATTACGTGCCTGGGACTCTTGTAGGTGCCTACAACACACCTCAGAACAAAGGAAAAAGACGGCAATCCCTGTCCTCATGAAGCTTAATTCTAAAGGCCGGAGGGAGTCCATAAACATGATAAAAAACTAAATTATACGGCGAGTTCCAAGTGGTCCTGCCTCAAAGTGGGAACAAAGCAAAGCAGATTAGGAAGCATCAGAGAGCGATGGGAAAAGGGCGGGAGCAGCACTAAGGGCAGCACTAAGGTGGTCAGTGTGGGCCCAGGGCGGGCGGGGAGTTGTAAAAGCAGCTACCTGAGGGAAAAGCATTCTAGGCAGAGGGATCAGCCCGAGCAAAGCCCCTGAGACATGAGTGTCCCTCCAGTTTCTTGCCAAAGTTGATTCCCCCTTCTTTCAAGAATTAGCTCAATTTGGATTTCGCCCATGAGGCCCTCTCAAAAGCAACAGGCCCACCACATCCTTCACTGTTTTTATGCACTCCTCTCCTGCTGACAAAGCAGAGTGCTACAGAAAAAAAAAAAAAAGAAAAGAAAAGAGAAAAAAAGAACCTGCGAAAAAATTTTTAAAAAATTATAAATAAAAAATTATTGAGCTTTCCTAAAACTCTTACAATGTCTGTGCATTTTAGGAAATATCTTTATCATGTTGCTTCAATATCAGGGATGAGGAGACATGAGAAATCCAAAGCTTACCCGTCTTACTTATCACAATGGCAAAGTCTATAGCATCTATACGGTCTGGGAGTTTTCTGAGAATGGGAGAACCGTCCCAGGATGCACTGGTCAGTCACCTCCAGATTCCCAAGATTCTCCAGACTATATGTGATTCCATGAAGTCTGGCTCATCACACGCTACCATGTCAGCAGAGATCTCAACTGAAAACCGAAAATAGTAGAAGATCCTGGCACTTAAATAGATGATAAACACTAAGAATTCCGAAAAAGGCTTCAATTTTACTGACTCGATCTTTTTTCAAATTGCAATCGCAATGAGGAAAACTAAGAACAGGCTGGAAGTGTGCTGCCCGAGTTTCTAGTTGTCAGCAAACCTCTGACTTCACTTTACAAATGTGTCTAAGTCACTCGTGGGTCTGCTGTGGCCTGATTACTACTAACTGAAGTCTCCCCTCTTTGGAATTCTCTAAAGCCGCTCCAAGGAAACATAGAGTAAGGACCGGATTATGTGTCCACAGAGTTGTCGCACGCTCACTGCACTCACTCTGCAGAACATTGAGTGTGCGGGAGACGGAGGGAGTTGAGAATTCTGCCTTTCTTTTTGAGTTCCTAAGTGCGATGAAAACAGCAAGACTTTTAAAAGTCTCATTGTATTAAAATTTGTTTTTATCAAAAAAAATCCTCAGCATCTGGAGAAAGGTGAGGATCGTGAGGAGTTCTCTTTCTGCCTGAGACCGGCTGGGCGGGGCAGCCCAGGAGACCCACTCAGGGAGCTGGTCCGGCCAGGCCGGGGCGCAAGGTGGTCTCGGTGGGAAGAGGGCAGCAGGCCATATGCAGGTGAGGGCGGCCGGTGTGAAGTTCACTTACATCAGGGAACTGCTTTTCTCTAGGAAAATGTTCATTCATATCGGACGCTATGTTTTCTTTACCATCCAAAGGAATAAGAGAAACCAGGCAACTGCTCAGTGCTCCCGAGATAATAACAAAAAATACTAGAACTGAAAAAACTAAAACTGAAAAGAACTTAACTGTCCACAATTTTTAGCACACTGGCTCTTTCTTGTTACCACAATCTTACTTCTTCAACGTTTCTGGTATCCGTTAAGAAATTACAACTTTTAGGTAATTCTGTATTAAAAGACTTTTTAGTTTCAAAGGCAGCAGTTTATAGCAATGAATCATTGAGTGCTTACTTTCCCTTTGTCTGAGGCTTGTTATGGGTAACATTGCCTACAGTAGGAAAATAATAGGCCACTTCTGTTCACGCAGGATTAACTGCTACAGAAACTTCCAGTCATAAACAAGTAGAAAACCAGACAAAAATACATGAAACAAAAGCTTTTAGACACTGGTCACACCAGGCAGTTCAACACGGTCATCCCAGAGATAAAACATTTGAAAAGAACTTCCACGCTCATTCGGAATAAACACTCACAGCAACGAGGAATTTAATGGCATCTTGTTACCCTTACAAAGGGCTCCTGTGAGAAACCTACAGGTGCCGCCGTACCTGATGGTGAAAGATTTAAATCCTTCCCTCTCACTGTCTCTGTGCAACATTATCCTGGAGGTTCTAGCTGGCAAAATAAGACACAAAAGTGTGTGTGTGTGTGTGTGTGTGTGTGTGTGTGTGTGTGTGTGTGTGTGTATCTGGACAGGTAGGCATACACATATAAACTTGTAAGTTGCATAAAATGTATATTACATGTAAATATCATATATGTGGTGTACAAGGGATTGGAAAGCAAAAAGTAACACTCTTTGTTCACAGAGGACACGAACCCTCAGCTAGAAAGTCCTAAGGAATCTTCCCAAAAACCCACTAGGATGAATCAGTGAAGTTAGTAAGGTCGTGAAACGCAAGATGAAAAAAAAAATCAAGGACCAAATAGAGACACACACTGTCAGGATAATGCCAATGGCCAAGAAAAGCCAAGTCAATTCAGAAAACTAAAGAAGTTGGAGAAGCCCCACGACATCCCAAGAGTCTCTGCAGTGATTATCAACCAAAGCTGGGTGGTACTTTTCTCCACATCCTCAGCAGCATTTATCTCTTGTCTACTTGGTAACAGCGGTGCTGACAGGTGTGAGGTCACATCTCATTGTAGTTTCTATTCATATGTCCCTGATGATGAGTGATATTAATGTTCCATAATTTATGTATGATTTTATTTCTCACTTATACCTCAGCAAAGCTGAAACAAAAAGAAAATAGTGCAATGGCACTAACATAATGACGGACATGCAGTTCAGTGAGCCCCAACAGAATCCAGAAATAGACGTATCCAGACATGTGATTTTTCAACAGAGTTACCAAAGTGATTCACTGCAGAAAAATCATCTTTTTAACAAATGCTTCTGGAAGAAATATTCATGTGGAAAATAACAAAAACAAAAATTTGACCCTTACCTTACATCACATATACAAGTTTACTTGAAATGAATCACTGACCTATATACAAGAGTGAAAACTATATAACATAAGAGAAAATCTTGAGTTAAGCATATTTCTTGGATTAGAATAAAAAACTATAAAGGAAAAAATGACAAGACAGACTTTATCAAAATTAAATATATTGGCTCTTCAAAAAGACTGTCGAGGAAACAAAAAGACCACAAAGTGAGAGACACAGAGGATTACATATCTAACAAAAAACTTATACCCAAAATATATAAAGCGATCTTACAACTCAATATTAAGATAATGAATATCCCCAACTTAAAAATGGGCAAAATATTGGGACACCTGGGTGGCTCAGTCAATTAGGTGTCTAACTGTTGATTTCGGCTCAGCTCACGACGTCCCGGTTCGCGAGATCGGGTCCTGTGTCAGACTCTGTGCGGACAGCACGGAGCCTACTTGGGGTTCTCTCTCTTCCTCTCTCTGTCCCTGCCCCATGCATTCATTCTCTCTCTCTCTCTCAAAATAAGTAAACAAATAATCAATATAAATAAATAAAATAAACATATATAAACATATATTTATAAAATAATATAAATCGAAATAAATATAAATCAAAATCA
>NW_028240198.1:0-34016 GCF_028749965.1 Puma concolor
TACTCAGCACTCACATGTCTGAAGTATCCGCTGTCTTTCTGAATCAGAAGATAACTTTGTCATTTGTTTCCAACTGAAAACCCTGACTCATCACCTGGTAGAGCAGCTGGAGGGCTTAAACACCGGCCTGTTGTCGTGCATAGCCAGGTGCAGGATCGGAGTCAGGCCGTAGAGACGAGGCTGTCGCGGATGGCGGGGAAGTCTCTCAGAAGAGGAGGTTGCTGTTTACTGATGAACGGAGTGTTTCGAAAGTGGTGAAGCCAGGTTATCCATTTCTTCTTTTAATGTAAGTCTCATCTGAGTCCTTCTCCTCTTTTCGTTCTTCCTTAGTCTCCTGAGGAAGTGAAATTGGATGTTTATAGAAGGCCAGGCAGTATCACGAAGAGAATCAACCACAACGATTCCTTCCTGTGTGTTGGAACGTTTGAGGAGGGACAGCTCGGAAACCTGGCTGCCATGGAAAGGACCTGTGGTCAGCTAGGTGGGGCCACAGATCTGATGGGCAAGATTGTTTCTTGTCAGTGTTAGGCCTTCTTTGATAAGGTGGAGCTTCTGAAGAGTCTGTGAATAATAAGTTTGCCTGAAACTCTTTGAACCAAGGACCTGGGACAGTATGAACTGGCGAAAGGCACAGAGCTTGGAATGAGAAAATTCTGTCCCTCACCTGAGGCGTGTTTCTACTGAGCCTCAGTTTTCTCTTCTGTGAATGAGGGATAATCATCCTTCTCTCACAGGATTGTTTTAAGAATTAAATGAGGATAGAGAATGAGATCCTGTGCCAGAGTGAACCGATACCGAGGGGCAGAGGTAGACGAAGGGTGGCTTAGGAGTTTCCTAAAGGCACACGGCACTCACCTTTTCTGCTCAACTGTATCAGGGATGTTTGAACTCTCTACTTGCTCTCTTTATTCTGGGTCTCCTGAAGACCCACCCCTCTTTTGTTTGCTTCTTGGTGTCAGTGAAGACAGTTCTGAGGATAGAAAGTGAAACCAGTCCCATAGCATGGTAGATGGGGGTCTGGCCCACCCAAGGAGCCTGCTGGAGTGCTGACCTAGCAGTCAGGAGACCCAGAGCCCAGAGATCTCACATCGTAGATGGTCGTGGTCCTGCCTCTGAGCCATTGCCTGCCTTCCTGAGGCGTTCTAGCACCGACAGGCCTATGTAGGGAGCTTTGGTTTCCTGCAAAGAAAGATGTGCCCGGAACTTTGGCCTGACCCCCACGTCTCAGTTCTGTTTTGTGAATTGTCAAGTGGCCATTCTTCTAGGTTTCTCTGCACGGTTGTCCTTTTGTGACGTTCCTGACACTGTTTTAGGTCCCAGTTGTCTCTTGTCTGGCCCTGCTCTGACCTCAGTGTCAGTTTACTTTGTTTTTTCAGCAGATCCTGACTTGGCCAGGACACCCACTTAATGATAAGCCTCCCTCCCTCCAGTGAATATTATTTTCAGTTAATTAGTTGATGAGGCCTCAATGGTCCTCCTCTTCAGATTGCTGAGGCCCAAGCCTTGAGGCCGGCTGAGGGAAGGGCAGTTTTAGGGCTTGAGGCTCTGTCTAGAAGGGCAGGCCCCCGGAATTACCAAAGGGGATTGGATGCCAGGGTCTCAAAGCCAGAGAGCCTGAACTTGGCCTGCAGGGCTGCGTAGGGTAGCCTTGAAGAAACCCAGCCTCTAGGATCAGGCACGGTTTCAGGACCGACTCTGTAGTACGTCCCCTTCTCCCGGTGCCCTGGTGGCCAGAGCATGGAGCTGGTCTCCAGCAAAGGGTCCTGAGGATTCCCGGTGGGTAGGAGCTGGGAAAGTGGTGGAGGGAGAGACAGTGTGATGGGCTGTGGCCAGGGGCTAGTGTTCCTCCTGTCAGTCTGTTGTGCGCTGACCAGAGCTGGTTTCGTGGGGCCCGTCCTCCACACACCTGTCTCCCTTTGCATGTCCTTACTTAGGAAGGTCGGCGCTGGGTCCTGTTCACCCTCTGCCGGATCCAGAGGCCAGGGGTGAATCAGAGCGTCTTTCATCATTTAGGGCCACCCTGCCGTTCTCCATGCCTCGCTGTTCGCCTGTAAACCTTTCCTGCCAGACTCAACCCGATGCTCCCTTGCATCCCGCCACCTGGGCCCCCGGCCGAAGAGCCCTCCTCCCAAGACTCCCCTGCCCCCTCCCCAGCCACCCCTTAGCCCTAGCTCACACCTGCCTCTTCCAGAAGGGTGGATGTCATCCTGGCCGAAGGTGGTAGAGCCCGCCACTGATCAGCCCTGGGATCTTGGGAAGTTCCTTGACCTGGGTCAGCTTTGATTTCGTATCTGTTAGATCTGGATAATAAAAGAGCTCGCCTAGGGTGGTTCCAAGGAATGAATGAAGCAATGTGTGTAAACAGTACAAAATCCATTCAGCATGCCTCCATTTGATAACTTCTTTGGGCCATCGGTTTTTGAGAACAGAGACAGCGATGACCTGTTTTTTGGTGTCCCTCCATGCTCGGCAGTGTGGTCACTAGAGATCTGTTTAGATGGGAATGTGCCTACCCAATCCTGGTCCGTCCAAGTGGCTGGGGCGGTCCAGGCGAGCCAACAGCCCCCCCCCCCGAGGCTCAGGTTGAGGCCCCCCCCACCCCCGACCTAAGCCACCCCCGGGGGGTGGGGGGGAGCCAGTGCCCTGAGGGATTTACCTGTGTACTGACTTCAGGTAGTTGAGCGGACTCATTCAGACAGTGGCCTTTGCCTGTAAGGCTTGGCCACATCCAACCGGGGTAATAGACACCATTTATCCTTAGTACCGTCAGGCCCTGTGCTGGGCATTTTCCACATTCATAACCTCCATTTGAGACGTCTGCCGTGGTGCCCCACCTAGCATGCCTAAGTGGTTAGTGGCAAATCGAGATTCGAACCCGTGTTGTTTCCCTTAGGCGTGTCCCTGTGCTGCTCCAGCTGGACCCTCGTGCCTGGAGGGGAAGCAGCTATGTAGCAAGAGGCCCTCCCTTTGGAAACTTCCTTCGGTTGTGCTTGTCCCCGCCGAGCTGGCAGACATGGGGCTGGCACAGGAGTCAGAGGCTCCGAATGTGAATTGTGAGCCCCTGCTTCCTGGTCCATGTGGGCTCTTGGCACCTCCAGCGGCAGCATCCCCCTCGCACCCTTAGTTCTGTATCCAAATCAGCCCTTCATTCCCTGCTTTTTTGTGCCAGCGTGTGGTGTGGCATACAGAGGCCTTTCCATGCCCTGATTAGGGTGGACCCACCCATGGCACATAGGATTCCCCACCTCCTGAGATCCGAGCCCTCAGATTTCTTCTCTTCCCTTGTTTCCTTCCTTAAAATCCACTCTTGGCTTTTACTTTTGAATTCAGAGGCCTTTGCATTGCAGTTTGAGGAAGATGGGCTGACCCGCTGCCTGCTGGGGGAGGGGGAGAATTGGCTGCGGGTGGGGAGCTGGAACCTGCTCATCTGGCCGCCGCCGTCTGTCTCTGCAGGTGTCATGTGATTCTCCGAGGGAGCTGCAGTGTGAGCGGAAATGCTCTCGGTGGTGGAGAATGGACTGGACCCCCGGGCTGCCATCCCGGTAGGCAGTCGGAGAGGCTCAAGGGTGGGGAAGGGGGCACGGGACAGCCATGTCGTTGGTTTTCCTCACTTTGAAATGAATGAGTACTGTCTGGAAAGCGAGGCCTCGGGTTGAGAAAGAGTTATAGCAGAAGCAGGCTCTGAGGAGATCCTGCCCTTTCTAGAACATCTTCTTGGTGATGGAATGGGAATTGATAAAAAACGACGGATTTTAATACGGGCTGCCTAAAGACCAAGGATTTCTCAAAGGAAGTCATACATATGGGGCGCCTGGGTGGCTCACACGGTTAAGCGTCATGATCGTAAGCGGCTCATGGTCTTACAGTTTGTGAGGTCAAGCCCTGCATTGGGCGCTCTGCTGTCAGAGCAGAGCCTGCTTTGGATCCTCGGTCCGCTCTGTCTCTGCCCCCTCCCCCACAGGCACATACACGTATGCACATTCTCTCTCTCTCTCTCTCAAAAATAAGTAAACATTAAAAGAAGGGGCAGCTGGGTGGCTCAGTCGGTTGAGCATCCGACTTCGGCTCAGGTCATGATCTCACGGCTCATGGGTTGGAGCCCCGCATCGGGCTCTGTGCTGCCAGCTCAGTGCCTGGAGGTTGCTTCATATTCTGGGTCTCCCTCTCTCTCTCTCTGCCCTCTCCCTCTCATGCTGTCTCTCTCTGTCTCTCAAAAATAAATAAACATTAAAAAAAAAGAAAAGAAAAGAAGGCATTAGGGTGGCCTGGGTGGCTCAGACGGTTGAGCGTCCATTTGGCTCAGGTCATGATCTCACGATTTGGGAGTTTGCTGTCACCACCTAGCCCACTTTGAATCCTCTGTCCCCCTCTCTCTTTGCCTCTCTCTCTCTCTCTCTCTCTCTCAAGTCAAATAAGCAAACAATGAAAGAAGTATATGACCCATAAGTCATATGAAAAGATGTCTAACATCAAAAGACTGCATACTGTATGACTTCATTTACACAAAATGTCCAGAATTGGCAAATCCATAAAGACAGAAAGTAGATTAGTAGTTGCTAGGGGTCGAGGGAGAGGGGACTAGAGAGGAGTGACTGCTCATGGGCACAGTGTTCCTTTTTGAGAGAATGAAAATGTCCTAAAATTAGGTAGTGGCTGTAGTTTCACTATTCTGTGAATATACCAAAAATCACTGAACTGAATAGTTTAAATGAGTGAATTTTATGCAATGTAAATTGTGTCTCATTAAAGCTGTTATAAAGAAAAAAGGAACAGGGGCGCCTGGGTGGCGCAGTCGGTTGAGCGTCCGACTTCGGCTCAGGTCATGATCTCACGGTCCATGAGTTCGAGCCCCGCGTCGGGCTCTGTGCTGACAGCTCAGAGCCTGGAGCCTGCTTCGGGTTCTGTGTCTCCCTCTCTCTCTGACCCTCCCCCGTTCATGCTCTGTCTCTCTCTGTCTCAAAAATACATAAACATTAAAAAAAATTTTTTTTTTAAAGAAAAAAAGAACATTCAAGTTTTCTAAGAACATTAACATGAACTGTTTGGGCTAAGATAAAAATAAAACAGTAAAATATTTATCCATAATCCTATCAGCTAACAGTTCAAACCAGGTTTTCTGTATTCCCTCCCAATCCTTTTCCAAAACATAGGTATTTTGACATGCTTATATTATGACAGAACTGTCTTTATCTTTCCAAAGGATTTTACATATATGTATTTTATAATTGATTTATGTAACAGACCTTAACGGAATACTTACATGTGTCAGGAACCAGGCCAAGTGTTGAGGATGCAAGAATGAAAAAAAAAAGCAAGTCCTGCCCTCAGAGTAATCCCCCCCCCACCCCCCAACTCCTGTGCTGTAGGTCAGGAAGTATTCGTTCCGTTTAACAGATGAGGAAATTAAGCTCAGTGAGGTTAAGTGAAATGTCTGCAGTGACCCAGCTGTTGACCAACAGAGCTGAGACTAACATCTGCCTCTGACTGCCAGGTCAAGGATCTTTCCTTTTTTCTTTCTTTCTTTTTAAAGTTTATTTATTTATTTTAGGGGCGCCTGGGTGGCTCAGTCAGTTAAGCGTCCTGTTTCGGCTCAGGTCATGATCTCACGGCTCGTGGGTTCGAGCCCTGCATCAGGCTCTGTGCTGACAGCTCAGAGCCTGGAGCCTGCTTCGGATTCTGTGTCTTCCTCTCTCTCTGCCCCTCCCCCCCTCATACTTTGTCTGTCTCTCTCTCTGTCTCTCTCTCTCAAAAATAAACATTAAAAAGATATTTTTAAATAAATAACGTTTATTTTATTTATTTTGAAAGGGAGAGTGAGCATGAGCAGAGGAGGGGCAGAGGAGGGGCAGAGAGGGGAGAGAGAGAGAGAGAGAGAGAGAGAGAGAGAGAGAGAGAGAGAGAGAGAGAATCTCAAGCAGGCTCCACACTGTCAGCACAGAGCCAGATACGGAGCTCAAACTCAGAAACCGTGAGATCACGACCTGAGCTGAAATCAAGAGTCAGATGCTTAACTGACTGAGCCACCCAGGTGCCCCTAGGATCTTTCGTAATGTGGACCATGCTCCTGTTTTCTTGGTGTTTTTATGGTTCTAAAGTGGCACTTGTAGCCTCTTCATGGAATCGTAGACCCCTAAACAAGGTGGAAAGCTTCACCCCTGCCCTAGATGGATCACCCAGGCTCCCACACCTGTAACTATGATGGAGCCGGTATTTAAACACAAGATTTCTATGGCTATCAAATCACTGAAGTTCGGTTTAAAAAGCAAAACAAAAGAAAAACATACAACTATCTTTGCAAAAAAATAACTATCTCTGGGGGGTATAAGTACATAATTTTCCTTTTCTCCTCTATGCTTTGTCTCTGTTTTCTTTCTTTCTTTTTTTAAAATTTTTTTCCAACGTTTATCTATTTTTGAGAGAAAGAGAGAGAGCGCGTGTGTGCGTGTGCAAGTGGGGGAGGGGCAGAGAGAGAGGGAGACACAGAATCCAAAGCAGGCTCCAGGCTCTGAGCTGGCAGCACAGAGCCCGACGTGGGGCTCGAACCCATGAACCGTGAGATCAGGACCTGAGCCGAAGTCGGACGCTCAACCGACTGAGCCACCCAGGCACCCATCTTTGTTTTCTATGATTAGCTTGTGCTAGTTTTGCTGTATACACACCCACAGGTAGACGTGAGGCGTGTGTGGGTGTGCGTGTATTTGGTGATAAGCACTTCCCTTCCAGGGGTCACCGCAGGATCTTCTAAAGGCCTGTGTTATGTCTGACACTGACTAGGTCATCAAGAAGAAGCTAGTGGGATCTGTGAAGGCGTTGCAGAAGCAGTACGTGTCCTCGGACACAGTGGTCACTAGCGAAGACGGAGATGCCAGCACCATGTGCAGTGCCCTGGAGGCTG
The DNA here is from genome assembly GCF_028749965.1 of Puma concolor. Lineage (NCBI taxonomy): Eukaryota > Metazoa > Chordata > Mammalia > Carnivora > Felidae > Puma > Puma concolor. The sequence goes on from NW_028240198.1 coordinate 6,896, forward strand.
TATTTATCCACGGACTGCATGCCAAGCACATCCGAGCCGAGGCCGGAGGGAAAAGGAAGAAGAGCGCCCACCAGAAGCCTCTGCCTCAGCCTGTCTTCTGGCCCCTCCTGAAAGCTGTCACCCACAAGTGAGATCAGCAGGGGAGGCTTTGCTTTGGGGAGGAGCTTCAGTGTGGGTGACCCTGGGCTCTCCCTCTACAGCTCTATGGGAAGGCAGCAGAGATGCTCTGTGTTCTAGAATGGAGATGGGTGAGATAGGGGTTATTGTTAGACCAAGCCTCAAGAGCCCCTCAGCGCACAGGCAATGGCCTGGGGCTGCTCAGGCCCCTGGCTGGTCGCCTTTAGCAGGAGCCGCTTTTTTGCCACACCGTGGCAAAGTTAGGTAGTTGGAACAGAGAATGTGTGGCCTGCAAAGCCTAAAATCTTTACTAAGTGGCCCTTGACAGAAGAGGTTTGCTGACCCTGCCTTGGAATGTTTGAACATCTCTATGCTAAGTATTATATCCTAAGAGGCTGTGGCATTTTTTAAAGCAGTGGAATCCAGATCATCTGAATATCCACCCTGGGACGTTTGCCTCTGCGGCCCTGGCCCTAACTGCCTGGGCTTTGGAGCAAGCAGCTGCTGGCACGTTGCCTCTAAGGGCTATTAAATGCCACCTGCAGCCTGAAGGTGCCTTGTCGGTCTGTATCTTCCTTTTCCTGCTGACTGCCACCGCCCTATCTCAGGTTCTTACCTCATTCCCAGGTGGCAGTGGCTTTCTAATTGTCCCCCTTATCTCATTCTGTCTGTCCTTAGGTCAGGCAGCTGGTCCACATTTATTGAGCTTAAGCTAACCCGAGCTCATTCCCTGAGCCCTGTGGAGCACGCACTCCTATGGGCGAGACGTGCTCAGGGCACTGTGATGGTCAGAGGAAGGGCATTTACATCAGACCAAGGGTTCGGGAACTGAGTTTGGTACCTGATCTTATCCCGAGCAGCCCACCCAGAAGTCTGCGTGACTGCGGTCGAGTCATTTCCCGGTGTAAAAACTCTCAGGCTCCCCAGTGCTAGCCTGGAGTCCCATTCACTTCGTTGGGGCCCCAGAATCTGTATCCTGACCAGGTTCCCAGGTGATTCTGACGCACAGCCAGGTGTGGGGACCCTTGCCCCACTTTGCCTCACCGGTTGGATGCTCGAGACCCTGCATCACCTGACTTTGCAACCCAATCAGCCGCTCCTCCTCCTCCCCGTGCTGTAACGGGAGTGCTCACCACTCCTGTTACACAGCTGCTGCTTCCCTACCCTTGGTGCCTTTTTGCTGTCAGTCCTTGGTGCCTAAGGTTCCCCTTCCATCTTTGCCGCTTGAAATCCCTCAAGGCCCAGCTCAATGCCTTGCCTATCCCTAATCCCTATGCCTAATCCCTCAATGCCTTGCCTAAGGCATTGTTCTTACTGCAACCTGGAAGTGATTGCCTTCCCCCCACCCCAGCTCTACTGACAACAGGGTTCACCTCCGTGTGCCCTTGAAAGGTAGTAACCTGGACTGAGGGCAGGACCATGTCTGTATCCTGTATCTTCACGGCTCCAAAGACCTGGCACTTAGGGGCTCATCAGATGTATGCCGGATGAGCAGGTGATGTCAAGGGCGCCTGGGGAGTTGTAACAAAAATGGCAATTATCCTGCATGACAGTAACCTCGAAAAAGTGGGGTGTTGTAGCTAAATATTTCTCAATTCCTTGTAGAACACTGCTATCTGAGATTTTTTTCCCAAGCCTGTATATACTTGCAGTCATTATTACTGGCTCCTGCTCACCAGTGGATAAAACAATCCTCCGTGATCTGAAATCATTTCTTGAAACAAGCCTGTCCTCTCCACCCGCAGACACATCGTCTCGGAATTGGAGCACCTGATCTTTGTCAGCACGGACGTGGGCCGCTGCCGGGCCTGGCTGAGGCTGGCCCTCAATGACGGCCTGATGGAGTGCTACCTGAAGCTGCTCCTCCAGGAGCCCGCCCGCCTGTGCGAGTACTATCAGCCCGCAGCCCTGCTTCGAGACGCCGAGGAGGGCCAGTTCCTCCTCAGCTTCCTGCAGGGACTGACGTCCTTATCCTTCGAGCTCTCCTACAAGTCCGCCATCTTAAACGAGTGGACGCTTACCCCACTGGCTCTCTCTGGGCTTTGCCCGCTCTCTGAGCTCGACCCCCTCACCACCTCTGGGACACAACTACAGCGGAAAGAGTCTCTGGATTCAATTTCCCATTCCTCAGGCTCGGAGGACATCGAAGTCCAGCACTCAGGCCATAAGATCCGACGGAACCGGAAGCTCACGGCCTCCTCCCTCAGCCTGGACACCGCCAGTTCATCCCAGCTGTCTTGCAGCCTAAACTCTGATAGCTGCCCACTCCAAGTGAATGGCTCCAAGAGTCCAGATCGTTCCGAGGAGCCCATGTCCTACGACTCCGATCTGGGGACAGCAAATGCCGATGACTCAGACCCGTCTCTGCAAGAGTGAGTGTCCTCCCCCCACTCCTTCTCCTCCCCCTGCCTTCCTTCCTTCCTTCTCCTCTTCCTCTTTCTCTCCCTTCCTATGGCATGTGATTGCCTGTCACTGAGCATTGAGCTCTCTAAGGGCATAAAGGAAAAGAGGACCGTGGCTCTTCCTCAGGGACTGGAGTTGCCGGGACTTATAACTGGAGGCAACATGGGGCAGCGAGGAGAATGGATTCAGGGAGGGCTCAGAGCTGAATCAGGCTCCGGCTCTGCCCCTGGCTGATCTTCGACAAGTTACCTAATTTGTCTGAGGCTTCGTGTAAAATATTATTGCCTCTAGGGCGGAAACTAACGGTTCGGAGTTAGATGTACGACTTCCAAAAGACGCAGTGAAGCCCAGCGCGTCAGGGTGCTCCGCTGCGACCTCCCAGAAGGCCTCTGAAGGACACAGACCCTGAATGAGGCCTGGAGGAGGTGGTGCACAAAAGGGGCCAAGCAAGTGAGTGGAGGAAGAGCACAGGGAGCAATGAACTTGACTAGAGAAGGGACCCTGGGCAGAGCTATCTCTTTAAAAGAACTTTTTTCTATTTGAGTATTGTTGACGCACGGTGTTATATTAGTCTCAGGTGTACAACGTAGTGAGTCACCATCTCTCTATGTTAACCATGCTCACCACAGCAGAGCCTTCTTCGTTCAGGCCCTTTTGAAACATTCGTTTTTTAATAGATTTATTTTTATGGTAAGAAAAAAAAGTCTACCTACAGTGAAACGTCTTTTCCACCTTTGTAACCATAATTATTAATTCCTTACATCTTTCTTTTTCTTTTTTTTAAAGTTTATTTATTTTTGAGAGAATGAGCAGGGGAGGGGCAGTGAGAAAGGGGGACGGAGGATCTGAAGCAGATTCTGTGCTGACAGCAGAGAGCCCAACGTGGGGCTCGAACTCACAAACTGTGAGATCATGAGCTAGGCTGAAGTCAGACATTTAACTGACCGAGCCACCCAGGCACCCCCTTTACATGTCTTTTTCTGATGTTTCTAAATGCATCTAACAGATATGAAAAGACTTTTTAAATGTCTTTTATATTTCTTATCTCTGCCCCATCCCCACAAAGCTATTATAAATATACTGTTTGATACCTTGTCTCAGAAGAGATCAGAATTTTTGTTTTGGAGCTTCATATCAGTTTCTTCAGTTTTTTTTTTTTTTTCCCCTGTGACATGTGTTTCCATTGTATGAATCTACCTTAGTTTATTTGGCCAGCCCTGTATTTACTGGACACTGGAGTTCACTCTTTCTATAAATAACCGTGTGTATGTGATCTTTTAAGTCTATGCAACTATCTCTGTTCAGTAAAGTCCCAGAAACAGAATTGCTGAGGCAAAGGATAAATGAATCTACAATTTTCATAGATAACCGCCTGTTTACACTCTGTCAGGAATGTACCTGTGCCCTCTCGGCCTTGTAGGCAGAAGGTATTATCAAACTTTTGGATATTTGCTCATCTAATAGGTAGAACATGATAAACTTTTTTTTCAAGTTTATTTATTTGTTTTGAGAGAGAGAGAGAGAGAGAGAGCAAGCGAGCATGAGTTGGGGAAGGGCAGGGAGAGAGAGGGGGAGAGAGAGAATCCCAAGCAGGCCCCTCGCTGTCAGTGCAGAGCGTGATGCAGAGCTTGATCCCAGGAACTGTGAGATCATGACCCGAGCCAAAATCAAGAGTCGGACGCTTAACTGACTGAGCCACCCAGGCGCCCCGAAAATGGTAAATTTTTATTAAGCGCTTCCTTCAGCCAGACCCATGTTCCCTCAGCCAGTGTCTAGGATCTTCTTTTCTACTCCTGTGTGCCCCTACCTTCTTGGTTCATTCAAGTCTTTACAGGTTTCCCAGCTGCTGTGGGAAGAACACCAGATTGGGTGCCGGTACGGACTGGCTTGTAGCAGGATCCGGCCTCAAGCCCTGTTCTACCAGTCACAAGTCCAGTAACGGCAGGCCAAGCGTTGGCTCTGTGAGGTTGTTTCTTCATCTGTAAAGTGGAGGCTCCCTCATAGGGATTCTCTGGCTGAGAATCAGATCAGATGCCTGGGGGCGAATTACGGCTGAAGCAGCTTCTGAGCAACAGAGCACATTAGCTAGAACTTTCAAACATCAAACAAGAATTTAGGTAGAACATCCTGGAAGGGAGCAATCCCCGCTCTATCGGCTGGGCCCATGGCGTGACTTAAGTTCACTCACCTGTCTGAACCCTTCCTTGTGTCTCCTCCTCCCACAGGCCAGCCCGCCGGCCCTCTGTCTGTCATGTGCCCTGCTTTTATCTTTCGTGAGTCTTGTGATTGGAAAATTCCAGCTTAAGGCCGTTGAATCAGTGACCGTCCACCCTGTGTGGGAAGCGTCATCCTGGGCATTGTGGGAGAAGTCAAGGGAAGAGGGTCAGGATGTACAGACCAGCGCGGGGCAGTGGCGTGCGGAACCAGCAAACACAGAGCACACAGATGCACAAACACACATCCAGCACCGTCACTCTGAGTGCTGGGCTTGAAGTTATCTTCGCACGTCCACACACACCAGCTCTTAGAGGGTGTGTCTGAGGGTGAAGAGTCACATCAGCAGTTAAGAGTTCGCTTATTTTTGTCATATTACTTAAATATTTGTTTACGTGGATTTTTTAAAGTTGATTTATTTTGAGAGAGAGAGAGAACAGGCGTTCTATCAAAATAAATGTTAAAAAAAGTTTTTTAAAATCATCTACAAGTTAAACATAAAGTACAAAAGATGTAACATTCCAAGGAAATGTATTAACTTAATGTTTTCTGGAAACCAAACTGCAGTTTGCTTTGTGAATAGAGGATTGATGGCCTGAATAGCTTCTTTTGTGTTGGTTGGGTCTGAATTACAGTGATCGCTGAGAAGCACAGCTAGGGGCCGGTGGTTAGGAGTGTGGACTCAGGAGCCAGACTGCTGGAGTCTTCCATTAACCAGCTTTGCGACCCCGGGCAAGATACTCAACCTTTCTGACCTTGATGTCCTCATCTGCAAGACGGGGATAAGAATGCTAGGAAGTGAGTTAAGGTATGCAAAGCGCTTAGAGCAGTGCCAATCACAGGGTGAGTGCTCCATAGGCGGTGTCATCATCATTTTACTACTGGGGGTCCCCGTGATGTCAGTTCTCGCGCTACTTGTCTGTGTATACACGGCTGCAGATCTGTGCTTGGTGATATTTGTCAGAGGTCGTTATCATGAGGCCTTCTCTTGGGGGAAATGATTCTTCGCACATGCGGCCCCCTCCTGTACTTTCATGAGCACCCCTGACCGCCAGGTGGTGCCGTGGACCCCAACGCGCTAGTCCACGCGCTCAGGAAAAGCGCAGGCTCAGAATCGCTTGGCGGGGGCACTTTATGGGGTGGTCATGCCGATTCTCCAGCCCATGCTTTTATTCCACACCTACGCCTCTGTGTACGCGCAATATACGTATGTGTATAATACGTATATGTTTCCAGACTGTCTTCTAAATGAAAGCACAAACTTCTAGAATTTTTCAACAGGCAGTTTTTGAAAAACGCTGCCCTGAGCTGGACAGAAGTGGAAGGACCGGAGCGGTGTCACCGTTTCAGCCCTATGTTGGTTGCATTTTCTTCAAAAGTTTTGAAAATTCTCTTTCTTTCACTTTTCCTTCAAAACCTCATCTCTAGCACTTTTTCCCACTTGATGTGCATGTCTCTTATTCTCTCTGGGTCCTGCCGACCAGCTCTGATCCTGGTGAGACTCCTGTGAACTTGATTTCATCCTGACCGTGGTGTTGATTTGGTGGAAACTCTAATTTATCACACAAGCTTCTTGCTGTCGGGTGGTGTTTCTTTATTCCCACACCCAGTCCACTCCATCATTAAAATGTGTCTTACAGACGAGGGGTCATTTATAATTGATAACCATTTCGGTAATGCTGGTGAATCTTTCCGTAATTCTCTTTCCTTACATTTTTATAGCCATGTGTGTAGAGGCTAAGCAGTCTTGCCAGTGGCGATAAGAACAACCAATGACAAATTGAGGTTAATGTTTATTGAGTACTTACTTTGTGCCAGACACTCTATAAGCATTTTACCTATATGATCTCATTCAGCCTTGAACACAGTCATAGGTGGGTGCTGTTACCGTGCCGGTTTTACGGGTAAAGGAATGAAGTCCGTGAACTTTAGGAACCTATTGTGGGGCCACAGCAGTGTGCCAACCAAAGCCAACCAACATCACCCTTTAAGGAAACCCCTTACCCACTAGCTATGGATTTACCTATTCTGGACATTTAATACCAACGGAATCATACACTATGTGGCTTTTTGTGACCTCCTTCCTTCACTTAGTAGGTTTTCAGGGTTCATCCGTGTTGTAGCATGGGTCATGGCTGAATCATATTCCATTGTGTGAATACACCACAATTTGTTTTATCTTTTCAGTTAGTGGACATTTGTTCTATTCCTACTTTTTGGCTACTGTGAATAATATTGCTGTGAACACTCGTGTACAGGTTTTTGTGCAGACATTGTCTTTTCATTCTCTTGGGTATATACCCATGAGTTGAATTGCTGACTCATATGGTAACTCTATGTTTAACTTTTAAGGAACTACCAAACTGTTCTCCACAGAGGCTGCACCACTTCACATTTCCGCCAGCAGCGTGTAGGAGTTCCATTTTCTCTACACCTTTGCCAACACTTGTTATTCTCTGTCTTTTTAATTTTTAAAAAATTTTTAATGTTTCTTATTTTAGAGAGAGACAGAGAGAGAGAGAGAGACAGAGCATGAGTTGGGGAGAGGCAGAAAGAGAGGGAGACACAGAATCTGAAGCAGTCTCCAGGCTCCAAGCTGTCGGCACAGAGCCCGACACAGGGCTCGAACCCACGAACCGTGAGATCATGACCTGAGCCGAAGTCGGATGCTTAACTGATTGAACCACCCAGGTGCCCCTCTCTCTTTTTTATTATAGGCATCTTGGTAGGCATAAAGTAGTATCTTATTACGGTTTTGATTTGTATTTCACTCCCGTCTAATGATATCGAGCATCTTTTCATGTACTTTCCATTTGTATACCTTTAGAGAAGTGTCTCTGTAAACCTTTGCCCATTTTTCAGTCAGATTATTTGTTCTAATATTATTGAATTGTAAGAGCTCTCTATATTCTGGATACTAGACCCTTATCAGATATGTGATAATCCTTGGATATAAGATATGCAGATTTTTTTCCTGTTCTATGGGTTATCTTTTTACTTTCTTGATAGTATCCTTTTGAAGCCCAAAAGCTTTTAGTGTTGATAAAGTCCAGCGTACCTATTTTTTATTGTTTACTTATTTGTTGGCTGTCATATAAGAAACCATTGCCTGATCCAAAGATGTATACCTGTTTCCTTCTAAGAGTTTTATAGTTTTAGCTCTTACTTTTAGGTCTTTGATCCATTTTGAGTTCATTGTTTATATGGTATGAGGTAGGGGTCCAACTTTCTTCTTTTGCATGGGACTGTTCGCTTATCCCAGCACCATTTGTTGAAAAGACTATTCTTTCCCCACTGAAATGTCTTGGGCTGCAGATCAGTTGCCCATAAATGTATGGGTTGTTCACCAATGTTTGACTAGCATGTCTTGAAATGTTGTTTGGGGTTATGATGTAGATAAGAGCACACAGCTCAGCCAGAAGACATTAAGGTAGAAACTTGAGTTCTAAAATCCTTATGGAAATGAGCCCACATTAAGGGGAGTTTGGCACGTCTTCTGACCCAGTGTAAACCATTAGGGCAGATATGGGCAATCTCTTGGGCCCCGGGTAGCTTTGTTGTTGTAGGAATCTGTATTCGCCCGTGACATACTCTATTGGTTCATAAACAAAGGAGGAGACAGCAAATAGTTCTAGTTCAGAAACAGAATGTGGATTCTCAGAAGCCTCAGGAGAAGGGGAACAGCCACTAGCCAGTGCACATTTTAGAAGGCCCAGAGTAGTTTTCATGTGCGTGCGTGTGTGTGTGTGTGTATGTAAAGACAGTAACACTGGCTCCCTGTAGTCCCTGAAGCACCACTGAAGGGCAGGAAGAGGCAGTACCATTGGAAGAGTGAGCAGGTGCACACCCCATGTATACTTGCGTGCACACTCCTGCACCCCGTGTACACTGATCTCCGGCAGCAGGTCCTGGGAACAGGAGGCATCTGGGACCCCACATACGGCCCAGCTCTGGTGGACCAGCGCTTGCACCGGAGATCCCGGGCCCCGCAGTTCCCTTGGCCGCCCACTCTACCTCAGTCCCAGCTGGGGAGAAACTTTGTGAGGCGTGTCAGAGGAAGGCTTGTGTGTAAGCAGAGGAGCACGGTGGGTGGATGACGAGGATGTTTTGTTTTGGAAATCCCCAGACAGCAGTTTTGCCTTCTTACCGCCGTCCCAATAGCCTTGGGCATTCTAGCTGACAGCTTGTCACACAGGTTTCTCTGTTTAAAAACTTCCAGGGTATTGTCGGAATTCAGCAAAGCCCAGGTAAACTCTGTGCCAACCAATGGACTGAGCGGACTGAGTGGAGAAATGGAGATTCCCACGGGGCGGGCCTCACTCCCCCTCCCCGGCCTGGAGGCCAGCATCCCTTTTGATGTGCCCGCAGAGCCCCTCCCGCCCCAAGCATCCTCTGGGACTCAAGATGGGGACCGCAAGCAGGAGCCGCCTCCCCAGGCACCTGGCACCCTGGGCTTGCTGCAGTTGGGCACTGCCAAAGCTGTCCCCTCGGTGAGCATTTTAGACCAGAGGCCTTCCAGTCCCGTGGGAGAGGCGGCGGCCAGAGCATTCAGCCCGGGGAGCGGCCAGCAGAAGTCTGTGGAGGATGACGGAGCTGCACGGAGCCTTGGGGTGTCCTCACCCACCAGCCCGGTGAGTGATACAAGCTTTTCGGGGAGAGGTCTTGGGGAAATGTCTCAGAGCTGGTGCAGGGTCTCCCCAGCTAGCCACCCCGAGTGGTCTCTGCCTTGTCTCCATTAGCCCCTCATATCTGTCACGGCGGACGTGAGCCAGGCACGGTGCCAGTCCCTTCCCATGGGTCTCTCTTGTCCTCTCACATTGACCCCGTAGAGAAGATAATTCTCATCTGATCATAGACCCTGCGCATAACCACTGCCACTTATCAGCTCAAGGCCTCGGGCGAGGCCCTTTGCCTCACTGAGCCTTGGTTTCCTCCTCAGCTCTTGTTATTATTAAATTCAGATTTGCTAAAATACCAGACTTTGAGAATACTCATCTTGCAATATGAGCCAGGTTAGAACTGCACCATCCCCTATGGTAACCACTAGCCACACGTGGCTGTTGAATGAGCGTGTAAAATGTGGTTAGCTCAAACTGAGATAAGCTCTGTGAAATAAACACTGGATCTTGAAGGCTTCGTCTGAAAAAAAAAGAAGGTGAAATACTCAATCATTTATCGATTATGTGTTACAATGAAAATATGTTTGATGTTGGGTTAAATATAAAAGTTAATTACACGTGTTTCTTTTTACATTTTTTTTTTAATTTTTTTTCAACACTTACTTATTTTTGGGACAGAGAGAGACAGAGCATGAACGGGGGAGGGGCAGAGAGAGAGGGAGACACAGAATCGGAAACAGGCTCCAGGCTCTGAGCCATCAGCCCAGAGCCCGACGCGGGGCTCGAACTCCCGGACCGCGAGATCGTGACCTGGCTGAAGTCGGACACCTAACTGACTGCGCCACCCAGGCGCCCCTCTTTTTACATTTTAAAAACGTGGCTAGTAAAACATTTAAAATGATACATGTGGCTGGAATTCTGTTTCTGTTGGGCAGTGCAGCTCTAGAATGGGCCGGTCTCCTTTGTTGATAACCCCGAGGGAAGCCAGCCCTGGGAATCTCCTGCACAGAGCCATGGGTCAGAGGCTTGAGAACCATCGGCCCAGTGAAGCGGTTGTCAAAGCTGTGGACCTGAGCTCTTTGCCATTTCACATTTGTCCTTTAGGATGAATAGCCAGGGTAGGAAGTTGTATGCACGTGTGCATGCAGACATACAGAACCCCAGGTTTATCCCAGCTGTTGTCTGGGGTCACGTTAGGATATAGTCTTGCTTTTTCAGCTCCATCCGTGCATATCTCTCATCCGGTAGCTTCCAGATCCTGTAACTCAGGATGGGGCCAAGGCCGTGAAATAGATTAGGACACGCGCTCGCGCGCGCGCGCACACACACACACACACACACACACACACACTTTTAAATAGCTTTATTGAGATATAACTCATATACCATACAATTCACCTAATTAAAGTGTATAATTCCATTTTTTTTCGTATATTCACAAGGTTGTGCAGCCATCACTACAATCGAATTTGAAAATATTTTCATCCCCCATAAAAGAAATCCCTTGGGATGCCTGGGTGGCTCAGTCGTTTGAGGGTCTGACTTCAGCTCAGGTCATGATCTGTGGTTCACAAGTTCGAGCCCCATGTCGGGCTCTGTGCTGACAGCTCAGAGCCTGGAGCATGCTTCAGACTCCCTCTCTCTCTGCTCCTCCCCTGCTGATGCTCTGTCTCTATCTCTCTCTCAAAAAATAAACAAAAACATTTAGAAAGAAAAGAAAAGAAATCCCTTACCATTAGCAGTGACGTCCCATCCTCCTCCTCCCGCCTCACTCCCCTCATCCCCTGGCAACTACTTATTTCCTTTGTCTATAGATTTGCTATTCTGGACATTTCACAGAAATGGAATCCTGTAATATGCAGCCTTTGGTGACTGGCTTCTTCCAATTAACATACTGTTTTCAGGATTCATCGTTGTTGGAGCCTGATCTGTGCTTCAGGGAGTAATAATTCATTGTAGATTCCTTTGTATGAACCCGTCACATTTTATTTTGTCCTTCATCAGTGGATAGACTTTTGTTTTTTTCCCCCCATTTTTTTGGCTAATATAAATAACACAGCCATGAACATTCATGTACAAGTTTTTGTGTGGGTATATTTTTGATTGTCTTGGATGTATACCCAGCAGCAAAATCTCTGGGTCACATGGTAACTCTATATTTAACCTTCTGAGGAACTACCAAACTGTTTTCCTAAGCAGCGGCCCCATTTTATATTCCCACCAGCAATGTATTCCATCCTCACCAACAGTTCTTACTGTCTTTTTAAAAATTGTCATTATAGCTAGCAGGCGGCAGGAGCAGTATCTACTTACGGTTTTGATTTGCGTTTCTTTAATGACTAATGATGTCAAGCATCATCTTGTTTGTGTGACTTTTGGCCATTTGTAGATCTACGTTGGAGGAATGTCTATTCAGAACCTTGGCCCATTTTTATTTTATTTTGTTTATTTTTCACTTATTTATTTTGTGGGAGTGCGGGCATGAGTAGGGGAGGGGCAGAGAGAGAAGGAGAGAGAGTCCCAAGCAGGCTCCTTGCCGCTAGCACAGAGCCCGATGCAGGGCTTGAACTCACGAAACGTGAGGTCACAACCTGAGCCAAAACCAAGAGTCAGATGCTGAACCCACTGAGCTACCCAGGTACCCCTTGGCCCATTTTAAAATGGGATTATTTGTCTTTTTATTATTGAATTATAATAGTTCTTTATATATTCTGGGTTGTATACCCTTATTAAATACATAATTAGCAACTGTTTCCTCCCATCCTGTGAGTTGTCGTTTCACTTTCTTGGTGGTAACATTTACAGCATAAACGTTTTCAATGTTGATAGAGTCCAGTCTACCTATTTTTTTCTTTCGCCATTTGTGCTTTTGGTGTCCCGTGTATACCCGTTTCCTAGCCCAAGGTCACAAAGATTGATGCGTTCTTCTAAAAATTTTATAGTTTTAGCTCTTACATTGAGATCTATGATCCATTTTGAGTTGACTTTTGTATGTGGTATAAGGACGAGGCCCAGCTCGATTCTTTTGCATATTGATGTACAGTGGTACCAGCACCATTTGTTCAAAAGACTATTATTTCCGGGCGCCTGGGTGGCTCAGTCGGTTAAGCGTCCGACTTCAGCTCAGGTCGTGATCTGTGGTTCGTGAGTTCGAGCCCCGCGTCGGGCTCTGTGCTGACGGCTCAGAGCCTGGAGCCTGCTTCCGATTCTTGTGTCTCCCTTTCTGTCTGCCCCTCCCCTGCGCGCGCGCTCTCTCTCTCTCTCTCAAAAATAAAGATTTTTAAAAATTTACCAGAAAAAAAGACTATTATTTCCCCCTTTAGAACGTTTTCGAGGAATGCTGTAAAGTGATCTTTAGTACACATCTCAGTGAGTACTTATATACGATGTACCCTCTATGGCCACCCTCCAGATGGAAACATAGAACACTTCCAGCCCACCAGAAGGCTCTCTCATGCCTTGTCCCATTGTTCCCCTCTAAAGGAAGCCTCTATTCTGACTTCTAGCACCGTAGATTAATTTCTCCTATTGTTCGACTTCATTCGTATGGAAGGAACTGTACAATGCATACTCTTTTGCTTCTTTCACTGAGCATTATGTCTGTGTGGTTCACCTGTGCATATAGCATGAGGCTATAGTTTGTTCTTTTCCATTGTTCTGTAGCATTCCATTGTAAGAGTATATCACAGTGCATCTATCCATTCTCCTGCTAACAGACATTTGGGTTGTTTCCAGGTTTGGGCTATTATGATGAAAGCTGATGTGAACGTTCTTACATTTGTATTTCTGTGAACCCCTCTGCACTCTTTTCTGGGGGTTTATATCTAGGAGCGGAATCGCCCAGTCATTGGGAAGGCGTATGTTTACCTTTAGTGCATACTGCCAAGCAGTTTTCTAACAGTGCTTGCATTGACTTGTACTCACATTGGCAATATGTGAGCATTTTCATTGCTCTTTATCCTAGCCAGTGGGTCATCAGTCTTTTTCATTTCGGCCACTCTAATAGGTGTGCAGTGGGACCTCACTGTGGTTTTAATTTGCATTTCCCTGATGACTAACGATCTTGATACCTTTTCGTTTGCTTATTGGCTGTTGGAAGTCTCTAAGTCATTGCTTCATTCTTAAATTGAGTTGTGTGTATTTCCTGATTCATTGGTAGAGGCTCTTTACATATTATGGATATGTCTTTTATTAGAGAAAAAAATATGTCGCATATACATATAGCAAACGTTTCTTCAAGTCTATGGCTTGCCTGTTTTTTTAACGTTTATTTATTTATTTTGAGAGAGAGTGTGTACGCTCATGCGCGTGCAGAAAAAGAGGGAGAGAGGAATGCCTGGGTGGCTCAGTCGGCTAAGCTCAGGTCATGATCTCGCGGTTCACGAGTTCAAGCCGTGCGCCGGGCTCTGTGCTGACAGCTTGGAGCCTGGAGCCTGCTTTGGATTCTGTGTCTCCATCTCTCTCTCTCTGCCCCTTGCCCACTTGCACTCTGTCTCTGTCTCTCTCTCAAAAATAAATAAACATTAAAAAACAAAAGAAAAAGAGAGGGAAAGAGAGAGAATCCCAAGCAGTCTCCACACTGTCAGTGCAAAGCCTGACTTGGGGCTTGAACTCACAAACTGTGAGATCATGACCTGAGCCGAAATCAAGAGTTGGATGCTTAACTGATTGAGCCACCCAGGTGCCCCTATGGCTTGTGTTTTAAATCTCTTAATGGTATTTTTCGTGGAGCAGAAATTCTTGGTTTTAATGCTCTTCAATTTATTGGCCTCTCTGTTTGTGGTTTACGTATTTTGTGTCTATTTTTAAGATCTCTACCCAAAGCTGTGAAGACCCCTGTATTTTCATCTAGAAGCTTTGTTGTTTTACCTTTTGCAATTAGATTTATGATCCACTTGGGACTGAGTTTTGTGTATGGTGTGAGGTAAGAGTCAAAAGTCACGTTTTGTCCATACAGATATCGGACCGACTAGCACCACTGACTGAATGTGACTGTATAAGCCATGTAGCTGTATAAGTGAGGTCACAGTCTCCATTTTTTACTATCCTGAAGAGTCTTCAGGGCCCAGAATGTCAGAGGACTCTGAAGGTTTTGAGCCGACAACTGTCAACACCCTGAAGGGTAAAGAAGAACGACTCCACAGCCCCTGGCTTGAGCTGGAAGCAGGGGGCTACCCCTAGGGTCTGGGGCTGCGCGCCCTAGCAGGATGCTACAGAGTGGCGTTGACCAAGCTGAGTTCACTCCCGTCCAAGACCTGACTCGTGTTGTGTCTCAGCTCCGACATCCTGTCTTGCCAGGGTCCCAGAGCTGATGGGACAGGGCAGCTTAACTTGTCACCCAAGCTCCTCGGCTCACCGGGCGTTGCTCCTCTGGCCTCCGGCAGCTTCTGCCACCGCAGGCTCCTTTCAGCCCCAGGCGTTTCCATTTGCCATTCCATCTGCCCGGACCCTTTCCCAGCTCGCCCCTTTTCCTCACCCTTGTCTCCGCCTTCCCCCAGCACCCTGTCCCAAAAGCACCGTCCCCAGTGACTCCCTTTCCCATTTGCCTGCTTCACTTGATTTCCTGCCTCTGGACTCGAATATCGGCTCCGTGATACGGAAGAGCATGTCTGTTCCCTTCTGTAAGGTCAGCTCTGCACACCGTACCTGGGTGAGTGCAGGCGTAATTAACGGCTCTCGAACTCTCAGAGACTCTCGAGATGCCAGCTTGGGAGTTTACGCTGAGAAGTAGGCCGCCAAGTGCATGGGCTGGGCTGGTGGGTCTGACCAGGGCGGGCTCCGCCTCCCCGCAGGCCTCAGGGGACTCAGGTGGCTGAGAGCCCACAGGACCCACTCATCCCTCCCCTAAGTAGATAGTCGCTGGGCACTCCCGTGCAGCCCACCTGGTGGACCCCCGGCTCCACCCCGCGTGTCACCCCTGTGAGTCTCATTTTCCTGTGCTTCTGTCACTTAGTCACTGCCATTTATTTGACACTTTGGTGGCGTGGGGTGGGGGTGGGGGGGTGAGTAGAGGGTTCTGACTGTCAAGTCGTATAACCATGAGAGCCATTCAGTCTTTCTTTAAAAAAGAAACAAAAACCATTATTTTAAATTCATTCACCACAGAGGCCCTGCTCTGGGCCAAGCACCATACTTGGTACGGTGATGGAACAGGACGGACAAGGGCCCTGCTCCTTGGGGACAGACACTGGATCAGGCAAGTCATTACCCACATCATAATTACACTGGTGACAAGTGCCAGGAAGGAAAGGGGCCGGGAGTGGGGGAGCTAAGGGGACTTCTATTTGTGGACTCCGGGGGGCTGTGAACGGATTTCTCAGTTGCACTCCAGAGGACAGTCTGGATTCTAAGACTTCACCCAGTGAAAGTGGCATTCCTCTGTCTCGGGCCCCTCGTGGCAGGTGCTGCCATGGCTTTGACCCGTGGTCTGTGGCGGTTTCCTCCACCGTTAGAGCGGCAGGGAACTGGCCAGATGTGGGGGCTTGAATGAGCAGAAGGTAGGAAGGTAGGTGGTAGGAAGGGGGAGGGGGAACAGTGGGGTGCTCCCCCCACACTCCGCTTGGTGACCGGGGGCCCTGGCTGGGGCACAGCTACAGAGCTCCGTCCAGGCCTGTGTGCAGTAGCTCCAAGGACCCAGTGTTCCCACTGGTTTTGTCTGTTGTCTAAGAGAACAAAAGATGTTTCCTGGAGTATCATTTCCTGGGGGCTGACCTGTGGCCGCTGGACCGAGTCTGAACACTTCCCGATCGTCTCCCTCACCTCCTTGGAGAGAGGAGCCCTCACCAGTGAACTTCTATCACCTCACAATTCACATTTGTCTCCTTCCTTCCAGTCCCCTTGCCCCAGCCTTGTTATTTTATGCCAAAGACGTTTGATACTCAAGAATTATTCCCTCACCTGTGATAACTCTGTGCCAGGCAGAAAGAAGAGTGGCCATTGCATACAGCTTGGTAGGTGCTGGGTGGGGTGGGCAAAGAATGCCGTGGGAGCCCCGAGGAGTCCCTGACCCAGCTAGGCAGCGGGAGGAGTGTAGGCTGGGAAATAGTCAGGAAAGCTTCCCAGAGGAGGTGATGGACGGCCCCTGAGCTGAGTCTTAAGGAATAGTGAGCTGGGAGGCCGCAGGACTTCCCAGGTGTGTGTGCCAGGCTCTGTGGGGCTCCTGCCCATTTTCCTCGGGGAGCTCCCCTGGGTCTCTATGGCCCAGGCAGGCTTTGTTCAGAATCTTGTGTTGCAAATGCTTCCCAAGTAGCCACCCTGATTGACACATTGTCCTGTCACTGACTGAAGGAAGCACCTGCTAATTCCGAGGGTTTTCAGAGGGAGCCCTGGAGCCCAGCCCTGAGGCCCCGATACTCCCGACTCAGAGTTCTCCACTCTTGGCTTAAGGTGCCAGAAAGCATCTGAATGGATTAAACTGTGCAAACCAATCCCTCTAGGGCAGCCCAAGCCTTACTCCCCTTCCGCGTCTACGGGAGCAGAGAGGGCAGTCTCATTTAGGGGGTGGAAATAGCAACTTCAGGGTGAGGCTGGTGACACTTAACAAAATAGCTGGGCTGGACCCACCTCTCGTGTGAGTCACTTCCTCTGTGTAGACAGCCACTTAGGGCAGTCCAGCCAGCTTTCTTCTTGACTCTGCTCATCCATGCTTAGGCACAGAAAGGCAGGGAGTGCTTGAAATGGGGGAGGGGGGAAGCTAAAATCCCTTCCCACAATTCTGTGACCCCAGACCCACCCCACTTCTCCCACTGGTGAGCAGCTTCAGTCTCAGCAACAGAAGGGGTCCTGGGTCCTGCTCACCCATGCCTCCCTCATCTCAAACCCTATAAGCAGGGCTGACAAACTGTGCTGGGATGATGGGATGTCCACCTGCGACAAAATAAAGGTAGACCCCTTCCTCACACCATACACAAGAATTAACTCAAAATCAGTTGGAGACTTAGGGGAGCCTGGGTGGGGTGGCTCAGTCGGTGAAGCCTCCGACTTCGGTTCAGATCATGGTTCGTGAATTCGAGCCCCACGTCGGGCTCTGTGCTGACGGCTTAGAGCCCGGAGCCTGCTTCCGATTCTGTGTCTCCCTCTCTCTCTCTGCCCCCCCCCCCCCCGCTGTCTCTCTCAAAAATAAATAAACATTAAAAAATTTTTTTTAATAGGCAAAGAATTCGAATAGACATTTCTCCAAAGAAGATCTACTGGTGTCCACTGAGCACGTGAAAAGATGCTCGGTGTCATTGTCCTTAGACACTGGGGAAATTGCAAACCCAAACCACAAGACGGTACTTCACACATGTGAGGATGGCTATAATCAAACAGATAATAAAAACGTTGGAAAGGATGTGGAGAAATTGGAATCCCCATATGTGGTGGGAATGTAAAATGGTGTAGTCACTTAGGGAAAGAGTTTGGAAATTCCTCAGAAAGTTAGACATAGTTACCGAATGGCCCATCAGTTGCACTCATAGACATGTACCCAACGGAACGGAAAACATAGGTCCACACAGAAATGGTTACGTGGAGACAGAGACAAACCAAACAGGGCCTTTTGGTGAGGCAGGCCTTCTCCTGAGGACGCCCAGGGACTGGAGAAGAGGGGAGGGCCATGGTCAAGTTGGTCAGCTCCGTGAGGCCGAGGCCCGGAACCGAGACGTGGAGGCGCGCGTCCGGCAGCTGCAGGAGCGGATGGAGCTGCTGCAGGCCGGGGGAGATGCAGCTGTCACGGGGGTCCCCAGTCCCTGGGCCACGGATGCACCTTCCCATATGGCCCCCCGGCCGTGGCTCTGGGCCAAGGCCCGCTGGTGGGGCCAGGCCCCATGCACCGCCGCCACCTGCTGCTCCCTGCCAGCCTGACCTATCGGAGGCGCGTTCCCTGCTCCTGTTCGCCGTTGCTCTGGCTGCTGCCGCCGCCTTGGGCTGCACAGGGTTGGTGGCCTGCGCCCACCATCTCGCCCCGGTCTGGCGCCACCCGGGAGCCGCCTTCGCCCCCTGAACCCTAGGACCCCAAGCTGGAGGGTTGGGTGACCTGGGCACGGCGCAGAAGCCATTCCTACCGCCTCCCCGTTCACACCGCCTCCCAGCGTGGGTCTCAGCCTGAGCTCCAGCCCTGCGATCCGGGCCCGCCCCCTGGCGGCCGGGGAGGGAGGAGCAGGGGGCTCCAGGGAGGCTTGCAACCAGGAATGCTGCAGTTGCTGCTGGGGAGAATGGCAGACCAACCACCTACTAACTCCGGCCTGGCTGAGGCCCCGCCGTGGATGGGCAAACTGGGATCTAGAGGAGACAGCAGGGCCAGGGCTCCGCCATCAGTTTTTCACCCTCCACACGCCCCCCGCCTATCGGCTCGCAGACCACAAATCCCTGTGCATGAGGCCCTACTATCCCGGGAATGTTCTCTTCCCGCGGCGAACGTCTAGTGCGAGCCCCGCCCGCCTTCTCGAGAACATTTTGCTTTCGCCAGCCCCGCTTTTTCGGGGACTCGCGCGCCCTCCTCACGTATGTAGCTCTGGGGGCCACAGCAGGCTCCGCCCGCCTCGGCAGTTTGGGTATTTATTGACCTGTCCTCCGACCCGCCAAGTTTCAGGACCCCAGCACCTTAATCCACGTTTTGGATGCACTGAGACCCCGACATTCCTCAGTATATATTGTCTCTCCACACCTAGGACCCCACCCCCGATCCTCGCGAATAAAAGGCCCTCCAGTCTGCCCAACAAAAAAAAAGAAAAAAAAGAAATGGTTACGTGAATGTTCGTGGCAGCATTATTCATAATTGCCCCAAAGCAGAGACAACCCAGATGCCCATCAGCTGATGAACGGACAGACCAAATGTGCTACATCCATACCTTGGAATACTAGTTAGTAATAAAGAAATACCGATGCCTGCCACAACATGGATGGACCTAGAAAACCTGATGTTCAGAGAGAAGGCAGACACAAAGACCACATTTATAAGATTCCTTTTATATTGGGGCACCTTGGTGGCTCAGTTGAGCGTTCAACTCTTGATTTTGGCTCCGGTCGTGATCCCAGGTTCGTGAGACTGAGCCCCACGTCAGGCTCCACACTGAGTGTAGAGCCTGCTTAGGATTCTGTCTCTCTCTTTCTCTGCCTGTCTGTCCCCCTCCCCTGCTCATGCTGTCTCCCCCCCATACACCCCAAAATAAATATACATACAAATGAATAAAAAGACAAACCATAAATGAAGATTCTGTTTATGTAAACAGAATGGACAGATCTCTAGAAACAGAAAGTAGATTAGTGGTGGCCTAGAACTGGAGCGGTTGAGGGGAAATGGGAACTGACCGCTCCCGAGCACGGGGTTTCTTTCTGGAGGAATGAAAATGTTCTGAACTTCGTGGTGCTGGTTGCACAACTCCGTGAATACACTGAAACTATTCAGTCGTGCGCTCTAAATGGTTCCTTTGATGATCGGTGAATTGTGTCTCCATCAAGATGTCTGTAAAACAAAACAAACACACAAAAACCTTCAACCACCACCTGTGTCTTCCCTCCCTTCCCACTAGAAGAGCAGGAGCTGGATTTCAGAGGATGACTTCTACCGGCCTCCCCAGGAGCCGCCCACAGAGAGCCCTTCAGAACACTCCGTGGCTTCTTCCGGAGGGACTCCGGAGTCCAGGCCTGGGCTCCTCCAGCATTTTTCTCAAGGGCCAAGGAAAAGCCACTCCACGGGGGCCTTAGACCAAGCCTGCGTGCCTTCCCCAGGAGGCCGGCCAAGCAGGGCAGCGGCGGCCCAGGAGCACCAGAACTTCAGGGTGGTGCACCGCAGGCAGATGGGTAGGTGACCGCAGGGTTCCAGTGACCTTGCCGCGGGGACAGTGCCTTTCGGAGAGCAGTGCCAGAGCCCTCTTTTCCATTACCGGTTGGGTAGTGTATTCTCACGAGCAAAACCTCTTCCCAAAATGTAATCAGGAACACCCTTGCTGAGTAATTCAGGGAAGCATTTCAGGAAAAGTGCTATATTTTCTCATGAGAGCTCCACAGTATCATGCCCCCAAACCTGTTTCATATATTGAAATACTGAAACTTCCCCCCCCCCCCCCCCCGAGGTCGTGTGACTATGCACGACTCTGGGTTCTGCCTGTAGCTCAGAGCAAACCCTGCCTCCGGAAGGCGTTTCAGTGCCCCTTCCCGAGACCTCTGTCTTCGATGGTTTGTTTAACAGCTCTGGTGGGGTTGTATCAGCTCTGCCATCTGTTAGCCGTCCTCTGTGCGCTGTTTACAATGAGGCCAGCTCGAGTTCCGCACCCTGTGCAATTCTAAAAAGCGTTCAGTAACCATAAGCGAATTTCTCCACAACCCCCACAAACAGAAAAGTCTGCCCTGGAGCCGGTCTCTTTCTCACTTCATTTTCTGTTTGCCGTGACCCAGCAGACGATTCCGGCCAGGTTCCTAGCTCAGGAGAGCCCTGGTCTCCACACTGGCTTCTTTTAGGTTTTTCTTGTAGTCCGTGTAACCATGCCAGAGAAAGTGTGCCTCATGCCTAGGCCGTCAGGTTCCCTGAAGGGTAGGAAGACCCTATACAATTATCTGAAATCTCCAAGGCTAGTTCAGGCTGCGGAAGAGAGAACTGTGCGTCCTTTGGACCCCCCAGTTGCTGGCAGAGCCCTAGGAACCAGGGAGCATAGAGGGGTGTGTGGTGTCCAGGCACACGGTCATTCAGCGGGTATTTATTAAGTATCTGTGCTGTGCCAGGCTGTTCTGGGTGCTGGGGACACAGCAGGAAGCAAAGCAACGTCCCTGTCTTCACAGACTTCCTATATCCTAGTGCAAGAGGCAGGGAAGAAGAGAATTAACAAGTAAATGTATAGTATGGACTGGTGATAATAATTGCTATGGAGAACTTGGGGAGTGCCACGGCAGGGGAGCATACTATTTCATATGGGTGGCCAAGGAAGCCCTCACAAGATAAGGTGACATTTGAGGAGATGTGCAGGGAGAGAGGCAGGAAGGCACGGGCCGACCTGTGTGGCTCCAGCAGGGGAACAGATGCAAAGATCCTGCCATGGGCACGTGCCCAGGAAACCAAGGAGATGGGAAGGGGGTGGTTAGAGATGAGGGCGGAGTGACGGAGGGCCTCGCGGGCCACAGAAGGGACGTTAGCTTTCCCTCCGAGGGAGATGGCAGTCATTGCAGGGTTTGGGGCAAAGGGACGTGATCTGACTTCCTTTAAATGGGGAGTCATCCTGGCTCGTATGTTGAAGGACCTCAGGGGAGAGAGACCAGTCAGGAGGCTCTCGCCACAAGCCAGGCCAGGGGTGAAAGCCGTCGGAGCCCGAGTGGTAGCGGTCGAGGTGGTGAGAAGCAGAGGGTTCTGGATGTGCCAGCAGGATTCGCTGATGGGCTGCGTGTGCCGGAGGTTTGGCTCCGCAGAAGCACAGAGTTGGGTGTTTGTGCGCAGCGAGCAAGTTCCCTGGCAGGTACTGGTTCCCTTTGGGATTTTGGCTGGGGGATGGGCGGGGGAGATGGCGCTGGCGAGCGCCTTTGTTCCCCACCAAACTCAGCTCTGTCGTCTGGGGGCTCAGCAGCTCTCCCTCCCTTTGTCCTCCAGCCTTCCTGCTTTCCGAGCAGAGCTGTTAACTTATGACCTCCCAGACGCTAAGTCGCGCTTGCTGTGGGAACACAGTCCGTCAGGCCCCTCCGCTTTTGCCAGCCACACTCGGGAGCTCTGCTTGGCCAGCGAGCCGCCCCTCCGCCCCTCCGCCCCGGCTCCCTCCCGCCAGTCCGTGGAGCGCGCACCGCCTCGCAGTCCTTCCTACCCTCTTCCGTGGGTGGGCCTCTCGTCTGCGCTTGGCTCCGGAGACTCGGTTCTGCTAATCCTCTGGCGGTTCTGGGTTATTTAGGCAGGTGTAGGTGGAATCTAAGTGATCAGCAGGACGCACGGTGAGCCCAGCGTCCTCCTACGCCGCCATCTTCCCTCTCCCTCTCTGAGTCATTTCAATCAAGAGACTTTGAATTTGTAAGGAAGTCTATGAGACAACCACACACTTTCCAAAACAGTGTTTTCTCTCTCGTATCTTGTTATCTGTGTGAACCATTATGGGTCCCTGAAGAAAAAAAAAAATCCAGAAATGAATGTAATTCTGAGCCTGATGTAAGACTGCAGGTGTCTTCCATAATGTGTGTTTCAAACTTTTATGTTCATCCACACAGCTTCTTCTCATTTGTTGACTTCATAATGAGATAGGTAATAATTTGTAACTTTGAGAGTGAATTTTTCCTGATAAATACTTCTGTCAAGGTTTGGTTATAGGTGACAGGAACCAATCTAAGCTAGTTTAAACAGAGAGAAAGATATTGAGCGACTTAAAAATTATCGGAAGGACTGAAGGGACCAACTGTGGGAAGAGTGACCAAGAAAGACTTCCAGGCCCTAGAGTTTCCTCCTCCCCCGGGGACTGCAAACTACTTTACTTGCTTCGCTTGGGAAGCCCGGGGAGGCAGGAATCCGGTGGCTATAGGTCCCTGTGTCTTTGCTTTGATCCTCCCAGAAAAGGAGGGGAGCTTACCCCTGTCTGTCTTCCGGTCAACTCAGTTCTGAACTCAGTCTCACATTAGTGGTAACTCTGGTCAGGCGCGAGGAAATTTGGCCCCGTGGTTTTTAACCTCCGGGGCAGGAAGGAGATCTTACAGGAGGCTGGGATTGATACTAAACCAATTACAGGATCTGCTACCGTGTTTCTTTCCACCTATTTAATCTGTCGGTTTATTCCATATGCGATTTTATTTGAAAAGAGAACCTTGCCCTGTTAGAAAAAGTTTGGAAACTACCGGAAACTCCAAAATTTAGATCGCAATAGCACCAAACGCTGCAGATCCTCTGGTGACAAGCGAATGGCGGTGCCAGATTGGAAACCCCCGATCCACCTGTGATCCTGGCTCCACCTGTGCCCCAGAACCACAGCCGGTTTGTTTAGAGACCTCAAGTGTGTCGGCCCAGGCTCTTAGTAGAGGTGAAGAGTTTATTATCATTTATCTCAGATAAAAAATGCTATACTTACTTTTAAATTCTAGATACTCAATACTGTAGCTTTTTTGGTTAATTTTCTATAGTGTTAATAGAAAGAGGTCATAATATTGGTCTTCAACGCATTTTGATTATTTTATTTTATTATTTTTTAAATGTTTTTATTTATTTCTGAGACAGAGAGAGACAGAGCATGAGCGGGGGAGGGGCAGAGAGCGAGGGAGATACAGAATCCGAAGCAGGCTCCGGGCTCCGAGCTGTCGGCACAGAGCCCGACGCGGGGCTCGAACCCATAGACCACGAGATCATGACCTGAGCCAAAGTCGGACGCTCAACCGACTGAGCCACCCAGGAGCCCCAAGAAGTCATATTCTTAAATTAAAATGCGCCCAACTTCGGCTCAGGTCATGATCTCGCGGTCCGTGAGTTCGAGCCCCGCGTCTGGCTCTGTGCCGACAGCTCGGAGCCCGGAGCCTGCTTCGGATTCTGTATCTCCCTCGCTCTCTGCCCCTCCCCCGCTCATGCTCTGTCTCTCTCTGTCTCAGAAATAAATAAAAACATTAAAAAAAAGTTTAAAAAAGAATATGACTTCTTATATCTGTTTAGTGGCTATTTTCTCAAATTGTTGAAAATACCATTCTAAAAATATTTCTTCTTGGGCTGTACTTATTCTACCAATCGCTACTTGGTACGATTCTGGAATTATTCCATTACCAGCTCTTTCACCAATGTCCACAAAAGCACAGTCACAATGTTTTTTAATTCAACAGGCTCTTCCACAAATAAAGGTTTAATTCACTTTTATAATTGATTATAATTAAGGGATGTTACAGAGTAATGACTTCCATGCTGATTCTTTAGTCTTCCTTGTGTAAGTGCAGCATTAAGATTGACCTGGACTTACATGTGCAGAAGCATCTGTAATTTTGTTTATCTGATCTCCTCTTGCTCCTGGATTCCATTTCCTACTAGTAGTAGAAAACATATAATCTTAGCAATTGAAGGTCTCAGTTCTACTTTAAAACCTTTTTTTTTTTTTTTTCCACTAGCTTGGTGTTTCTTGGAAAGTTGGTGTTTTGCATACTTAGTCTTAGGTAAATACCCAGGACTAGGATTTCAGAAGCTGCCAACCTGTTTTCCAAGGTGTGCATGTAAGAGTCCAGTCTTGGGCAGCTTCTAACAAACTCCTTTCTTGCATCAGAGAACTGGGCACGTAGGGGAATTTAGAGAATGTTGTGGTAGCGATGGTGAGTAGGCTTTGACCTTCCCACACTGTCCTCCGGATTCTGTTGAACCCACTGGTCAGACATCTAAGGGCTGCCGTGTCTCAGAGCCTGTTAATTCACAAAGGGTGGGGACAGAGGCTCTCACCTGTCTCCTAGGCCTCCATTCGGGCTCTGGCTCATGCTACCAGCCCTGCATGTTGCCTGAAACCCTCACTGAATCTGATAGCCTATTGCCAGAGCGACTTTATGCTTCCCTGTGAAATTCCTTTGGTTTTGCTTGTCTTCTGCCCTGTGTGTTCTTCCGTGTGGACGTCAGAGCCCTACGGAATGACTGGAGGCAGCTTCGAGGGAAAGGAATGAAACTGGTCAGGTCGTGAGGTTCTTAGCAAATACGGAGGGACGACTTCCAGGTTGGTGATAGAGGGACTGACAGAGGGGATGGTGGGACACAACCCTCCCTTCTCCCCAGGGCCCCGGCTGGCCCCGAAGTGGGGGGGTCAAGAGGACATTCTGGTCAGGATGGCGTCTTGAGGGAAAACAAGCCAACTGTGGAGCAAAGAACGGCTTCACCCTGAGCTAAAGCCTCGACATCACTTTCTGCTTAATCGGCTTATTAGGTGTATTTTATGTACGGTAAATCTGACCGATTGTAAGTATATAGCTCATTGAGTTTTCACGTGACCACCACCACGTCAACATTTCTGCCGTCGTAGAATGTCTCCGTGTCCCCCTGTGCAGCCAGTCTCCCCTCTGTCCCCCGCCGCTAGTCCCCGGCAGCCCCCGATCTGCCTTTCGTCCTGCTTCCACGGTTTCCGGTAGATGCATCATCCGGTGTGTCGTGTTCGTGTGTGCTTTCCCTCACTTAGCGTAACGCGTCTCTGGGTCACCGGTGTGCTGCTTTGTTCATTTCTGTTGCTCAGAGATGTTTTGTTACTTGGGTAGATCACACTTTGAGCAGCTCACAAGCGTCCAGTTGCTTCCCATGTTTCCCGTTTCCTTTATGTTCTAATGGGTGTGGATGGTGTCTTATGGTAGCTGCAGTTTGCATTTCTTTCCCAAATATCTGAAGACATTGGCCATTTTTGAATTGAATTTGTTTGACGTTTCTAGGTCTTTTTTTGTGAAGCATCTGTTCAGATGTTTTGCTGATTTTGATTTATATTTATTTCGATTTATATTATTTTATAAATATATGTTTATATATGTTTATTTTATTTATTTATATTGATTATTTGTTTACTTATTTTGAGAGAGAGAGAGAGAATGAATGCATGGGGCAGGGACAGAGAGAGGAAGAGAGAGAACCCCAAGTAGGCTCCGTGCTGTCCGCACAGAGTCTGACACAGGACCCGATCTCGCGAACCGGGACGTCGTGAGCTGAGCCGAAATCAACAGTTAGACACCTAATTGACTGAGCCACCCAGGTGTCCCAATATTTTGCCCATTTTTAAGTTGGGGATATTCATTATCTTAATATTGAGTTGTAAGATCGCTTTATATATTTTGGGTATAAGTTTTTTGTTAGATATGTAATCCTCTGTGTCTCTCACTTTGTGGTCTTTTTGTTTCCTCGACAGTCTTTTTGAAGAGCCAATATATTTAATTTTGATAAAGTCTGTCTTGTCATTTTTTCCTTTATAGTTTTTTATTCTAATCCAAGAAATATGCTTAACTCAAGATTTTCTCTTATGTTATATAGTTTTCACTCTTGTATATAGGTCAGTGATTCATTTCAAGTAAACTTGTATATGTGATGTAAGGTAAGGGTCAAATTTTTGTTTTTGTTATTTTCCACATGAATATTTCTTCCAGAAGCATTTGTTAAAAAGATGATTTTTCTGCAGTGAATCACTTTGGTAACTCTGTTGAAAAATCACATGTCTGGATACGTCTATTTCTGGATTCTGTTGGGGCTCACTGAACTGCATGTCCGTCATTATGTTAGTGCCATTGCACTATTTTCTTTTTGTTTCAGCTTTGCTGAGGTATAAGTGAGAAATAAAATCATACATAAATTATGGAACATTAATATCACTCATCATCAGGGACATATGAATAGAAACTACAATGAGATGTGACCTCACACCTGTCAGCACCGCTGTTACCAAGTAGACAAGAGATAAATGCTGCTGAGGATGTGGAGAAAAGTACCACCCAGCTTTGGTTGATAATCACTGCAGAGACTCTTGGGATGTCGTGGGGCTTCTCCAACTTCTTTAGTTTTCTGAATTGACTTGGCTTTTCTTGGCCATTGGCATTATCCTGACAGTGTGTGTCTCTATTTGGTCCTTGATTTTTTTTTTCATCTTGCGTTTCACGACCTTACTAACTTCACTGATTCATCCTAGTGGGTTTTTGGGAAGATTCCTTAGGACTTTCTAGCTGAGGGTTCGTGTCCTCTGTGAACAAAGAGTGTTACTTTTTGCTTTCCAATCCCTTGTACACCACATATATGATATTTACATGTAATATACATTTTATGCAACTTACAAGTTTATATGTGTATGCCTACCTGTCCAGATACACACACACACACACACACACACACACACACACACACACACACACAC